>NC_056727.1:835003576-835008576 GCF_019279795.1 Protopterus annectens | reverse complement strand
TTATCTATACACACATCTGTCTATCTATATATATATATAAAATTTACAGCTGTACAAGACAACATACATCTGCTATGCTAAGAGCTGTGTAGACCAGCGCAGGCACACTTGCATCTACTTATTCTGAGTTACATATGTTTACAGGCTCTTCTTTGAGATTACATGTGCCTTACTCCTTATGAAAGTACCACTTTGATGGAATCCGGTTAACGGACCCATGCGAACGCGGTCACCTTTATATGTATAAATGTTGGCTTTACAGCACAGAGGCATTCATTACACAATTAATATGTGTTATAGTGGTACTTGAACCGGGAATGCCTTTACGTTCGGCGGATGCTGTAACCACTACACTATTCGTGTTCTGGCTCATTTATATGTATACCCATGGTTCATAGCTACTCTGACATATGCCTCACCGCTTCCATTACACAGCAGGCATCCATTCTCCTGCTGGGAAAACCACAGTACTACAATTAGGACATTCCCTTTTTCCTTCTGCTCTGGACCCGTCTACTCACTCCAAGGATATTCAGAACTCCTACTCTTATAGTCCTCGAACATACATGTGTTTTATTGTCAGGGTGTTCATGTGCTGGTCCAGGTTTAGGCTCAGCTGACTGGTGACTTGAACTGCTCTGGTGTTGTTCAAAGGTCAAATGTAGTGCATGGACAGAGATAGTCCAGATTTTGACATTCTACCTTTGTTTACAGATGCAGGTGTTTGGACACCTCTGACTACATTATTGTGTTGGTGCTACATAATTTAGGGCGGGGAGTGGTTCCATTACATAATGCAGGTTGGGGGGGTGGTTTCCTTGTGTTTCCCTTCCCGTTTGACTATTTCATTCATTTATAGATACAATCAATATTATTCTGGACATCTGTTATAAATTCACTACAGGTATGCAATAGTCCTGTCAACAGATGTGACAGCTGGTTGGTGTACTTATATGTACGGACCTCTGTGATACTTGGGGATTCATTTCTACAGTGACAGGGACAAGGCTATGACAACTCAGGGACAATCATGGACACTTCTACCATATTAGTACTATTAACTTGGAACGTGTTGACAGATTGGTAATACTACAAATTTTCTGCAGTTAAATGCATCTATTACTCTTCATTGTTGTAAGTAGTCATTCTCATTCAACACCTTTCCCCCAAAGGTCACTGGCTTTGTGAGTGGTTAAGAGGATGGCAAGTTATTGTGCGAATGCTCTGACCATTGGTAGCGTTGACATTGTCATATGTACAGGTTGGGATGTATTCTGGGGACTAGGGTTGCTACCTTTTCAAATGGCCAAGATGAGACATTTTCGGGACACACAGATTTTACAAGCCGACACATACCCACAGTCAGTACAAAGGATAGAACTTTACTTATTTGCCTACATAAAAGCCTATTGTTGTAGCGGTTTAGTTGCTTATTCTGTTTCTTGTAACATTTAGGTATTTTAGATACTGAAATAATTATTTTCTGCAACTATTACATAACATATGGGACATAATTATGTCCTACAATCCCAGGACATTTGCCGTTTGTAATGTATTTTGTCAGGACACAGCTGTCCAAAGAGGGACTGTCCCTTGCAAAGTGGGACAGATGGTAACCCTACTGCAGACACCAGATTGTTTGGGCCAACACATAGCCACGGTCAGTGCAGGTTTAGAACATTCATTTGTTTCCTAGCTGTGAGCCTTATACCTTTGGCACTTTTGTTGTTTGCCTGTTTCTTCTACAAATTACATTTATTCTATCCTGACATGACCACTTTAGGCAACTGTTACAGGCAGTATGGTACATAGTTATTTCCTACAATCACAGGACATTTGGCATTGTATCATTGTTGGTCAGGTCACACCTACACACACATTAATTGTCCCTCACACAGTGGATCAGGGGGTATCCTGTTTATGTCAGTGCCTTCAACACCCTTATACCATGTGCCACTATGCAAATGTGTGCAATATATTCTCTCACTTATTCGTGTCGGGACACGTGCGTCACGGGCAGGTGTTTGATCCTGGGTAGTAGGTTTTGCATGACCATCTAGGGCTGGACAGTCTCGTGCACCACTACTGCACATTCCAACTTGTGTCCAGATATCTACAGGACTGGACTTCGTGTCTTTATACCCATTCTAATGTTTACACAGGTTACTTATCCCATGAGGGATATCACAAAAATTGAACAAGACCAAAACAAGACAAATACCGAACATTCTTCTGGCATTATGAAAATGTGCTGGGGGTTTTACATGCAAGGGATACATAGTTTGCAATCCTGAAACTGCCTAGGGTGACACTACCTACTACATATGCATAGTGGTCACTATGTGTAGATGTGGCTGCACCAAACCAGTAGGCCAAGTATGGCTGGATTTGGTGGATGTTCAGGTATGGGAGCGAGTTGTGTGCTGTGGAAGGGATACTGGGTAGTCCATTATGCATCCAGGTGTGTTGCATTTGATATGGCCAGTTTCATCAGGACCAATTTGTGGGTATGTGCCGGTGACATGTCTATACATTTGTATCACACATTTTAATATTCATATGTTTGTGGGATTGTGTTCTACAGTATGGCCTGTCTGGTTGTATTGCAGATGTGTATACATGTTTTTGTGTTTTTTTCTGCTTCACCCGGTGCTCCCTCATACACCTCCGGTTCACCTATTCTGCATACGACACAGTGTCGCCTTGGAGGATTATACCATTACCCACCCCCCCACACACACACATATTCCTGACACTCCATCCATCACTGCTTTGGTTGATGGCCCATGACACGGTCAAGGTAACACATTGCATACCCTACATATGTCATGTACCTGTATGGTTGTGTGGCCTACACTACCATGTTTGACTTTCCACATGCTATACCTCACACACATCGGTACACACCCATACTTAACTTTCATGACATGGTTGGTATACCCGGGTAATACCCGTTCAACTGTGACACATCCTGACAAGTTCGGCTTGGACCGCTGATGTGCGGATTTTGGCCGACTGTTCTAATCATTGGTAGGATGCCACCTTTTCCTATGTCCAGGATGGGATAAATTCCGGACACATATCTGAATGTACTGGACAACACGTACCCACAGTCAATGGTATGGATAATACTGTTCCTTTCAGCCTACATGTTGCCTTATTGTTGTAGCAGTTTATATGCTCCTTCTGTTTTGTTTACATGCTTATCCTATTTCCTGTCACATTTGGTATGTGAAATACGGAGATACCTATTGTATGTGACTATTACATGCATTGTGGGATATAATTCGGTCATACGGTCACTAGATATGTACATTTATCGTGTTTTTTGTTATGGACACATCTGCCCAGCTGTGTACCCTCCCTCACAATATGGGTCAGCTGGTGACCCTAACCATTGGGCTTTACGTACCTATTGGCGGCGCGCTAACATATGATGTGTTTCACTTCCATTTGGTATAACTATCTACACTGCGTTGGACTATGGGCATACGGTTTTCAATTTCATTTGTTCACGGGATAGGGACCCGTTATTCCCTACCATGCATTTGTGTTTGCTTCTTCATTTTGTGTTCGCAGGAACTGTCTTGCATGCCTTGCATATGTTTCAGTATCCACGGACACTGACAGATGTGATTACTATTGCTTGCAAATTGTTATATATAAGCATTTTAGGTTGCACATCGACAGCTGACATTTCCACGCCTCCATGCGGCACTTCGACATGCCCTATGCACTCACGCTCCTTTCCTATGCACGTGGCTATGGCGGCAGCGCACCTTCATTAATATGCATTTGACGCTACTGTGCCATCTTCATGCCGCACGGTCGGTGCAAGCCTAATGCCGGCCTTGCATAGAGCTTCATGAATCCCAGGGCATAAGCAGTGGCAGCATTGCATGAAAATAGTTGTAGAGATATCTTTATTTCAAATAGTTTCAGAGATATAGTCCTTTATTGATGTGTTCTAGCTGTATGCCTACATAGCTGTTTTGGCCTCTTTTTATTAGTTTATTTGTCAATCAGTCATTTTGTTGGCATCATATATTTACATTTTACCTTTTCTTTTTATGGCTGTCAAATACAATACATATCTGAATTATGTCATATGTGGGTTATTATGACATCCAAAGTAAAAATAGCACCTCTCTCACAAAAAGTACACATTTCTGTAATTTTAAATGTTATAGCAGTATATGTGTTTTAATCTGCACTGGTTGCATAGAAGGATAAAGCCCTCGCTACAGCCCAAATAACTTGATTTCAACTAGTGGCACAGGCACCAGGTGGTCCAGACAAGAAAGTTTGGGCTTAAGAATCCTGTGGGGAAGAAAAGTGGTTCCTTTCTGGCTTACATTGCTGCTGTGAAGACAAGGACTTGGCTGGTGAGAAGAGGTATATCTCGATGTCAGCAGCCAGTTTCTGGAAGGCAGAGGTGTGACCACCAAAGTAGTGATGCTAGTCTCTGTCAACACATTTAGGGGAACACCCATGCATGGACAAGGGGGTAATAGCTGGAACTTACAGTGATGCAAGTGTTTACATCACCAGCAAGGGCAGGATTGGACCATAAAATAGAAAACATTCTCATTGTTAAAATGCTGCCTAGATCACAAAGAACCAGGATTTCTGCTATGGTGGTGGATAGCAACTGCTTCAATTTCCCTTCTCCATCTACGTGCAGGAAAAAAATAAATGTCATCAGTAGTGAAGATTGTCACGGTTATATCGAAGTAATGCAATAGCTCACAAGGCCTGTGCATGATCTCCTTATGTCAAAAAGAAAGCAACAGCCAAATCAAAAAGTAAATAAGAGTAGAGAGACAGACTGCAGTTGGAGCCATCTGGTGTAATGGCTGAAATGGCAGAGAGCTCAAATCCAGAGGAAGGAGATCAAAGGTGAGATGTCTCTTTAAGCCTAATTTTCAAAGGGTTGGAAAAAATGAATGGTAAAGTTAATGAGCACATAAATGCAAACAATAAGAAACTTGCTGAAGTAG
>NC_056727.1:834961076-834998576 GCF_019279795.1 Protopterus annectens | reverse complement strand
CCTATTTAGAATTTCCCTCTAACCTCAAGTAGAGCAAGACAAGCTAGACCAGAAGACAATTTAAGGCTGCCCATCCAATTATCTAGGTTTGCAGTAGAAGGTTGTTCCAGAGATGAGAAATGCTTTGGGATATGAATCTATCATGCCACAGTGTCTTGTTTATCTGCTGATTAAGGTTTAGTTCCTTTAACTGAGTATTTGATGCACCTTTAGTTTTGTGAAGGAATATAACATCAAATAGGGTTAGAGCTTTCATGGTAAGAAAGGCTAGACAAAGATCTCCACAGAGGAGTCTGTAAGAGACTGAGTGCAGAGAAACGGCTGCCAATCTGTCTTGATAACTAAGATTTTTTAGGCCACTGATCTTTTTTAGTTATGAATCTCTGAGATCTCATAAGTTTTTTGATTTGTTTAGTTAAATAAATGCCGAAAGGTGCATTATATTCAGTTATGTCACTGATAAGATATAAGGAATTAAGACATTTTTGGATCTAGTAAAGATTGCTTTAGAAATTAGATGGGCCAGATAAAAGAATTTCTGAACTACTGTGGAGACATGATGGTCACATGATAAGGAATTATCCAACACTAGTACCCAGATCCCTTACAACAATGTCTGTTGGAGGGCAGTAACTGAAAATGTTTTGTTTATCAAAATGAACTATGCTACATTTTTTACATTTAATTTGAGGCCATTGTCCTTGCACTAATTGTTAACATGATCTAAGCCATGCTGAAGTAATTGTAAGCCAGTTGGAGATCGAATAACAACACCCAATTTAAAGTCATCTGGCTGGCCTAAATGTCTGAGAAATACATGCCAAATAGGACAGGGCTCAAAATTGAGCCATGTGGTACGTAACTGGTAATTGTTTTGCTTTGAGAAGTGAAACCTACTACTCTAACCACGGGTTTTGTCAGATAACCAGTTAGCAATCCATAGCACAGCATAAGGATTTATATTCAGATTTACAAGTCTGTCAATAATGCATACATGGAGAATTGCGTTAAAGGCCTTGTCCAGATCTAGATATCCTATATGCACTGCATATCCATTATCTACTGCTTCAGTTTCTTTTTCAAATAAATTAATAAGGTTAAAGAGGCAGGGCCTTCCTTTAATAAAGCCAAATCGATGATGGTCCTGGATTGAGAGATTTTCAACATCCATATTAATGAATTCTGACATAATATGGGCCACCCTTGTGTAATGGCATTACAATAGCTGTATTACAGGCTTCAGGAATGCAACCAGTGGAGAGGCTTACATTTAAGAGTTTAAGTACGAGTTCAGAAAGGCCGTATTTGGCACTGATAATCAGGCAACCTGGTACATTTTCAAGACCCTTGTATGAAGTATTTTTAGCATTTGAAAGGGCTGAGAGAACTTGTTCCATAGTAGCTAAAGGGGGTGGCTGAGATTGTGGTACCTGTGGGATAGGTATAAGTGTGTGGTGTAAAATCTGCACTAATACTGATTTATGATTAATTTCTTGGGTGGGCTTCATCCTTTTCTCAATGAATGACGTTATGTGCCAAGGCTTGTCAGTGGTGCTCATCACTGAATGACATTTCACTTCCTAAGGCAAAAACTCAAACATTTATTTTGTATGCACAGACTTAGCTGTCAGTCATGCAAATGAGTCTGGTGAAGGTGCACCTTAATCATCACTTTGGACAGTACTGAATGTAGAAAATGCACTTGTTATTTAACATTCTCAGTGACAGTGGGCTAATGAAGTATACTCTGCAGAACAGCACACGCATTTTAGGGTTTAATTCCACATTAGGGATGATTCGAATTTCGGTTCATACCTCTCAACCTCTTAGAGAAAAAAATCTGGACAAAGCCTAAAATGATGGGGAGACAAATAGGGACAGATTTTAAATATTGCTCTTACAAAATTAGAAAGCTGATAGAATAATAGGTTTTGCATTCGCATGAATTTTCTGCAGGATGGGGAGTCAAACTCAAATGTTTGTCATTATTTAATGACTTCAATCCTCAGCTATTTGCCAGAAAAGTACAGATTTTAGGAAGAACACACCACAAATATGAGGCAAAAATCTGGACATTCCGTGAAAATTTGTACAGTTGAAAGGTATGTTTAGGTTTATAATAAAATTCTTAATTTTTTTTCTGTACTTGATCCTGAACTACACTTGTGATTTAAAACATGAATGTTGTAACACAAATCTGTATAATGAATGCTAAACAAGATAACTGTGATTTGTGTCAAGTACAGTTATTATAGCATTGACAGTAGTAAAGTTATGTACATGATTTTACAAATAGTTCTTGGGCAAATGTATGATCCAGTACAGTTAGCAAAGTGTAGTGGTTTCGAGAAATATGAAGAGCTCAGCAGCACAGGTTGGAACATATGTATGAGGATGGCTTCAGTGGAATAATAGTTTTCATTACACTAAATGTACGTTGTAGTGATATATGCTGTACAGAACATCATGTCCTGTAAACTCTGTATGGCTCTGTGATCAACATGGTTATAACATAAATGCATCATGAAGTTAATGAAAACAGGTCATTACAAAGTCATTATTCTAAAAGTTTCTTTTTTGTGTGAGTGATAGTTGGTATCACTATGCAGGAATGACTGTAAAGAATCGATATTTCATGTCCTATGGCAAAAACTCAGAAATAAATGACCCATGTGTCAAGATTTTGCCATCAGTCATGCAAATATGCTTGGCCTCAATAAATGTTAGTTAGCAAGGAATATATTACAAAAATCAATGCAATGTAAAGTATTCCAAAGGAATACATATCTGCCTCAAATTATCAATCCAATAAAGGAAAACATCAAAGTGCAGCAGTTACAGGATTGTCAGAATTAGGTCTATATCCAGTCATGTTCAAAACTGTACACCTCAACATATACCTTGAGAATGTCAGTTCCTCTGTACATTAACAGCTGAGGGAATCTCTGTGCAGTATTTGTACATACACTGATCAGCGGACATAGGCAAGTCTTACTGCCATGTTTCTCAGGTAAAGTGGACATTAAATAAATCATACCGGCGTCACATTCCATTCCATGTCTGTGCTTTCATTTGTGCAAATGTAATTGCCTAACTTGCCCCTCATTGTGCAAAAGGCGGTACAAGTGAGATCTGAATTGGAGACAGATTCCCTGCCATTTTTCCTGATATCTTTGAGAAAACATGGCAGGAGGTGGTGAGGGTAGTGTTCCATTTAGAGGACAAAGGTAGTAATAGATGAAGTATAAGGTCTTTGTTAAACGTTATAGCCGAAGGCTGATGCAGAATCACTATACCAGGTTCAAGTATTAGGCTGAGACTGAAATAGCTTGGCAAAGTCTGTCACCAGTGCAACCGCCATTTCACACTCTGGTGATCAATGTTGACACCATTACAATAACTTAAAAACAGACAAGCAAGACTTCCTTCACCAATGAAAAGAATATTTTAGAACCAGTGACTGAGCTGAGGTGATTAAGTATAGTGGCCCATTACCAGCCAGTACAATACCATGACTTACCAGCACAAAAGGCATCAATGATTTCTTTATCTGCTCTTTAAGGAAATAGGGAGGCACATCATGAGTGACTACAATGTCTCAGAGAGGAATGGGGTAAGTATGGCTCATGTATGACTGAAAGCCAGTTCATAATAGCTCTGATTTTAAAATGATTTTAGCAGTTCTGTGGTGATCATCATCATCATCGACCCCCTTTTTCACATTTTCTACATGGGTTTGGGGCGTTATGTCAACTGTTGCCATCTCTCTCTCGATTCAATGCCACTTTCCTATCTTCTTCTACAGTCATTTCTGACTGTCACAGGTCTGTTCTCATACAGTCCATTCATTTCTTTATTGGATACTTTCATTTTCAGTTGCCTTCTTCCTGTCTTTCCCAAATCATCTTCACCAGTCTGTCTTCTGCTTTTCAACACAGTTCCCAAACCACCATAATCTGTTCTCTTGGACTTTCTCTGCAATTGGAGCTACTTTTTCCTTCGGCTCTGAAGTCTCCATTTCTTTGTCTGTTCCATAGTGTGCATCCTGTGGTCATTTGTCCATAATTGGTTGATACAATGCGTAGGCATGCTCTCTTTCTCTCGCTGTATCTCTCTATATTTATATAGGTGTATATATATATATATATATATATATATATATATATATATATATATATATATAAATATATATATATATATATATGTATAAAACTTTCATACTGGCTTGAATAGCTCTTAAAAATTTTCATTAGCTAATATTTTAGTCAAAAGAGCCTTATGTGAGTGTAAATCCAAGCAGCAGCAATTGGTCTGTATTACCCAAATGTCTATTATTCTTCAGCTAATAAGTTAAAACAACATTTTAATCATATCACATGGCCATTTTATGAGTTGCAATGCATAAAGTATATATACAATAGTCACACTTTTTGCATAATGTGCATAATATTGATGAAATTAATGTGTAGTTTAACATGCATGCATGTCTTCATATTCATATGGGGATGTGATAAATCTTTTAAATATTTGTATATAGAAATATGCATGGACTGTGATATATTACAATTACATGACATTTATGATATTTTTCTGTGTTGTCTCTCCCCCTCACCATATCTCTCTCTCTTTTTTTTCTCTAATGACATTTGGACGATAATTCCTCTTGCAATACAAATGACCACCAGCATGTGGAGCTAGACTGGCCATGTGGGTCAGACTGCCATCCCTTCACAGGTGGCTGTGGTGACTCCAACAGAGGCAGCAGAGGCACCCACACTTCTGGGTCACAACCTAGCATTGTTGCCTCCATAACTTCTTCACTACCTGCACCAACTGTATCAGGTAGCTTTGTCCTGGGGTTGGTGCACTTGTACGTACTGGAGTAGTGACAGTGGGGGTGTGATTATGTCACCCATCAAGAGTTGACAGTGCTGGTAGAAGAGAGAATGGCGAGGGACTTTGGTGCCCACATTAGCAAAATTACAAAAATCCTGGATCAAATACCCAAAGTGATGCCCTGTTTGGCACTGCTCAAGGTGTCTGTCACAGGAGAAAGAGATGACAGTTCAGAGGGTGATGACTAGATTTTCACTGTAAAGAAATAAATGTTGAAAGGACTCAAGTTGCAACTAAACAGCTTCAAGAATTTATTAAAATATAAAGCCAGTAAAATAAAGTGAGCGCTTTTGTCTCACCACAGAGACCAAACTTGAAGCCCCCAAATTTGACACACCTACATAAGTGTTTGTATAAGGCACTAGTTTCTTTTCTTGTTCGTATATCGTAAAGATGTTCATAAATTCTATTTTTGAGTACCCTCTCAGTTTTGCCTATATAAAAACTTGGGCAGCCCCCACATTTTGCTAAATATACCAATTTGGAGGTTGCACAATTACCTTTTTTGAAATAAATTTTGCAGTCCATTTTCTAAGGTTAGGTTTTGTGTACCAATGATGTAGGAACAAAAGCTGCATGCTCCACAAGGTGTTGTCCTCCTTCTCACTTCCCCTTTTTTGAGTCGATCACCCTCAAGGAGTTCCTTGACATTCTTTCCTATCCTGTAGGTGAATCTCGGCTTATCACCCACTATTTTACTTAGATCTTTACTGATTTTAAAAATGCTCCAATTACAAACACTCATGTGAGTGTGTCAAATTTGGGGGCTTCAAGTTTGGTATCTTGGATGTAGTGAAAAAGAATCCAAGAGGAGGTGATTGGAAAGTAACATTAATAAAAAAGGAGTTGATATGGCTACTTATGTTAAAATCCACCTTGCCCCCTGGTCTGAATGAATATGTATCTGTTAAACCTATCTTAAGGGAAAGGGCAGCTATTATAGGATGAATGGAGACTCAAACAATATGTTTTGGTTCTGTAATTCTTGGTAATATATGTATAAATGAAAAATTAATTTATTATTTTAATTTGTGGAAAAGGTTATGACACTTAAGCTTGGTAAACAGTTTTTTAATAACATTATATTTATAATGCAAAAGGCTGTTTTATATGACATGTACTGCATGGGGTTAATTAAAGAGGGTATTTAAGGAAGTGATGTCGAAGGCATTCATTTGTCTGATTAAGTCTCTGTGATGAGAAGAAAGCTCTCACATTATTTTACTGGCTTTATATTTTAATAAATTCTTAAAGCTGTTTAGTTGTGACTGGAGTCCTTTCAGCATTTATTTGTTTTCAGTCAAGTTATTTTACTTCGGATATATATTTTTTTAGATTCTCACTATAATCATGCTGGATGAGGGTGCACCTCTGAAGTCACATACCTATCCCGAGTCATGGTATCTCTGAACTGGTTTTGTTCATCACCATTCCTGTTTGTCTACTATGTCCTGTATGTCTCCACCTTCTACCTAGCCTACCCTACCTACCTACCCCCCTTATTCCTAAATACTTTCCCCAATGTTCCTCTCTCTTAAAAAATATGAAAAGGGCATCTGTCCTGCAAAGAAATTATACACCATACATAGCTCTCAATTTCATTTTTGTGTGTGTAGGGTACACTTGATTTGGCTCAGTTGGCCACATAACATTATTAAGTTTCTTCCATACACCCTTGATGTGGTTACTATCACAATAACACAAAATATTTGTAGAAATATACTGTTAGCTTGTGAAGACACAGATAGCTATGGTGCTCTCCCACAACCAAACTGCATATTGCTTTATTCTTTTCCCAGTGTCCTACCCTCTTCCTGCCCTCCATTTTCACCAGTGTCCTATGAACCCCTTCTCACACCTTTAATGTGGCAAAAAGTTGATTCACATAATATACACATGGCCAGAAATGGCCCATAAACAAAACTACCTAGCTCTGTCCTCAACATTTGCATGACACTTGTCATAACACAGTAATGTTACGTGACTAGAAATGACAGTTTATGTCATGTGTCAAAAATTGACGATTTTACTTTCAGATGCATTGCTGTGGTGCTCATTGAGCTACTGTGCTTAGCCCTGCTGTGCAACAGAAATCAACACTGATACCAATATGAGGAGGCAGTTATTATTATATGTTTAACAGGCTGCAGGCTTTAGTGTACACCATATGAGATATTACAGCTCTCATTACAGTTATGAAGTCTGATCTACACATAGTCCTGTGCTTCATACTTTTCTTATTGTCCCTTCTAATATGTGAGTTTTACTGCCTGAAAAATAAGTTGTTTTGTAATGTGCGCAGATAATGCTCTGTCAAGAATGCTGATGCAGATTGGCAGTTTTTTTTTTTAATCCAGCAGTATGTCAAACATTACCTAAGGTTTTCTTTCTGGTAACGTTTTCCCTTGTGAAGTATTGGATAGAAAGTTAATCCTGCCTAGTCCTGCATTAATCTACCAGTATCCCACCCCTGCTCATACCTTTCTACCTCTAAGTGCAACAAATCTGATCAAAGCCAAAAGTAATGGAGGGACAAAGTCTCAAAAACAGGGGCAGATTACAGTTATTGCTCCTGTACATTTAGAAGGTTGATAGAATAATTGAATTAACATTGGGATGCATTTTCTGAAGGATATGAGGTTTAACACATGTATGTTATTATGTAGTGACTTTAATCCTCAATGATTTGCTAGAAAAACAGAAATTTAATCAGGAGCCCAACAAAATTATGACAAACTTCTGGACATTCTTCAAATATATGGACAGTGGAGAGGTCTGCATTATTCATCACTTTACTGTAACGATCATGACACGTAATGATGACACAGAAAACGTTAATACAACATACATGTTTTCTGAAATGACTGAAAGACAAAATTGTCTATATGCCTTTACCCCTTGTTTGAGAGACACTTGGCATGATGCACCGTAGACCACTGGTCTTTTTCATTCTAAGTTCAAAAATTTAAAAAAAATTACACATGCACTAATACTTTACCATTTGTTGCACAAAAGAATTTACCAGCAGTGTGCTTCAGTAAGTGATTTTGACAGAAAAAGAAAGTATGGACAGTGGCTTATTTTCCTTGTCTATGGTTTATTGGCTTATTGTAGTCAAAATATTAGAAGTTCACTATGAAGCTGTCTGTTTACTCCACAACATCAGCAAGTTTTGCACCAAAACACATTAACCTTCCAACTGTGTTCCAATGCAGTGGTACCACAGGACACATACTTGCAGAGTAGAATTAATAATTTAGAGGCATATGTTTTACATGCATGGCCTATAGTTACCCTTCACAGTGTACACTCATCACAATGTTTTATCAGTGAGCCCCAAAATAAATAATTTCATACAAAGATATTGAGATAAGCATTCAGGAATGCATGAGTGACACTCCATTCATGACACCAGTAAATGCCAGTCACCATATAACTGCTCAGTACACCTTGATTTGACACATATAGAAATCATTCATTCCACAACAATTTCTATGAATAACGTAAGTTATTGCTACACTATACAATGATTTTTGATCAATACATTGCTCTTTTGCTCTCTGTCACAACACATTGCCAATTCTCCTAAACAAGGGTAATATAAATTAAGATTGTGTGCTGTCCATTACTTGTAACACAATCTTTACTGTGACTTTGGCAGTTGATATGATGTTCTCTAGATTGTGGACTCAGAAAGGCAAGTGTTCAAATCCAGCAAGGACTAATTTCTGATCTGCGTGTGATGATAGTGACAGATAAAACTGGCTAATCTAAAAGTGTAGTCTTCCACTCTGGAGAAACATTTGCACAAAGAGAGGACTCCCACAATTATTTATATGCCTTTTAGGCCAAACATCTGCTTTGCAACACAGTTATGAAGTCAACCATTCAAATGTGTTCTGTCTCATATCTGTAATAAGACTTCTCAGCTGGTATCAACTGGGCATACAATGTTCTCTAGACTGTGGACTTAGATAGGTAAGTGCTCAATCCAGCAAGGGTTAATTAGCATGATTGTGTGTGACTGTAATGGTACATAAGAGTGGCTTATCCAATAGATCTGGTGTGGGTACTTCCAGTCGGGTCTATATTAGATCAGCGAATGCTTAAAAAAGCAAACGCTGATTGATCAACCTTATGTAAGTGAAAGCTTACAATCTCGAACTGTCAGATCAGCGATTTTTTTTTCCTAGGGAAAACAATCGCTGATCCAAAATACATACAACACAAGCACACCAAACAAACAGAAATCCACACACATACACCTAAAATCTGACACCTAACCCTACACTAAACTATGCACACACCACTAACTATCCACTTACCTTAACCCAAACCCTAACCCTAACCCTAAGGTCTGTCCTCACCCGCTCCCTAACCCTATTTCACCTAAACCCGCCCTAACCCTCATGTCCACACAATCGCTCACATACCTAACCAGAGCCCTAATCCTAACTCACCTAACCCACCCTAACACTCATATCCACACAATCGCACAGTTACCTGAATCTGACCCGTAACATTCCACCACAGCACTGAAAATACTGAAGTAACAGAAACGGACAACCAAATTCTTTCCCTAGGAAAAAATTTGAGTTTCTGTTGCTTCGATATTTTTAACATTTGCTAAAATAAGGTCGATCAATCAGCGTTCACTTGTTTAAGCATTCGCTGATCTAATATAGACCCTTCCAGTCAGTTGAAACATTTACACCACAACTCCTTTAAGCCAAACATTTGCCTTGCAAGGTAATGATGATGTCATTCCTTTAAATATGCTCTGTCCTACACTTGCAGTAAAACTTCTCATGTGACATGTGTGCCTAATACATGGTTCTCTGGAGTGTGGACTTAGCCAGGTGTTCAAACTGAATGTGTGTGACTCTAGTGTTAGGTAGGAGTGGCTTATCTGACATATCTGGTATGTACACTTCCATTAAGAAGAAATAGTTACATGAGGAGAAGGGACTCCCTCAACTCTTTCACTCACTTTTAAGCCAAAAAGTTCTTTGTAACACAATGATGGTGTCATCCCTTCAAATATGTTCTGCATCACACTTGTCATAAGCCTTCTCCTATGGCTTGAGCAACTCATACACACTGCTTTGATGTGTGTACATAAATAGACAGTGGTTCAAATCTAGCAATACTTAAGTAGTGTATATGTGTAAAACAACATATGGTGATACTGTTAACTCATATTTGTATGAACACTAAGATGTCTAAAGGATTTTGATCTCTCAAAATATATTTTAGGGATAAATGAGCATTTTGATAATGCCTAAGTCAGACTTTGATGTGTGCTTTCTGACACCTGTAGTGTAAAGTATCCTGTGGCATAATAAGTTAATATTCAAATCCAACAGTTTTCACCTACTGTGGTTGTATAACAGATAGTCAGAATTGTGTAGCAATGGATTCATCAAAAGATGTGATGTAGAGGAATCAGTTTAGGTGAACAGATACATGACTACAGCATTTTGAGAACTAAAACACATTTTATGTGAGTCACATGGCTTCAAACATACTACTGAAGTTATCCTTTCAACAGTGTGCTTTTTGACAACTCTGTGATCTCTGCCATGATGTCAGTAGTTAATATACAGAGTGCAGACCTAGGTAAGCATGGGCTCAAATCTGGTAATCTGTTTGTGGAAGACAATAATGCCAGATGGGACTGGATTACCCAACAGGTGGTGACATACAAACATATGCTTCTGTAAACGCTAACAGCACTAAAGTTTTTTTTGAGCCCAGAAATACATTTTAGGGGAGGCATAGCCATTGCAACAGACTGCTTATTTAATCCCATCATGTGTGTACTTCAAGATATTTCAAATCCGATTATCTTTGTTACATCAGTGGTTGATATACAGCTCTATGAACTCAGATAGGCAGGTGTTCAAGTCTAGCAAGATGCAACCACTGAGGATGTAGAAGACTGATAACAGGCAGGACAGACATCTGAAAAGCAATTGATTTTTACAATACAATTTTACTTATGGCAAATATTTACCATTGGAGAGAGGCAATTTTTTGTAATCCCTTTAATGGAAGCCATATGCATTCAAACACAATACTCAAGTTATCCATTCAAGTGTGTGTTCTCTGACAAGTCTGAGATGGAATCTTGTTTCTTCTTCAGTTAATGCACAGGTCAAGTGGAGCTTGACATACATTGCATATGTTGTAATCTGGTGGTGTATGCTTTTTTGTTCACAATTTAATGGTTACAGGCATGAATAGCTTATTCAACAAATCTTGATGTGTGTGACATGCTGCATAGTGATCACAAAGTGTAATAGAACCTTTGTTATGATAATTTGCTATGGCTTTGGGATGGTTAGGTGATGTTCGTCTAGTAGTTGATACATTTCCTTATAAGTATGCCTTGTATAATGATATATTTTATTGCATTACTGTTAGCACAAAGCACAAGAAGTAAGTGATGCTGTGGAGTATTGCCATTTGTTTTTTCTATGAAAAACTTCAGAGCAATGGCTGTGCAATGGAGGTAGTTGCCAAAGTGTGGACGACGCTAAAATTGTTAATGACCTGTGTACACCTGTTGTATGGAGCCTCTAGTAGTCTCTACAGTTCACTTACTGCTCGATGGTACTGTTGCTCCTGTCTGTGAAGTACGCTGCTTGCTATGATCCAGGTATAACGGATGTGCTGCACAATGCTCAGTTCAGAAGATATTTTGATTTATGACATGGCAGTACGCTGGCTTCAGAGGTGCACTTTGTCAGACTGTATTAACTGTGTATGTCTGGCAGCAGCAGGAAGTACACATGTAATATGATACCTACATATCCAGAACTGCTTTACACTCCAATCACATATAATAAATTGAAATGGTACATGCAGCAGTTACCATTGCACATTACAGCTATCAGGCATATTTGTGTTGTGATTACTTTCTCCTAGGGGATAATTAACATGTCTCACTCTCACACATACCTAATCATGTCCATAGGCATACAGTGACATTCATACATACACACTACAGATGTTACCAAACTACCTTCGCATAACTTATCTCTTCCAGGATTTCTACCTTAGTATATTTCTCATGACATGTTCCACATCTCCTGTGTGCTTACATCTAATCTGTTAGAGTTATACATCTGTGCCAATGCATTGCAGTGCAATCTTTTGTTAATGTGCTGTTCAAGATGACAGTTCTGTTTATGTGGCAGATCCTTGTAGACTGCCCTACATACTGATTTAGGATGTATTAATTATCTCAGGTCCTAACCTTCCCAACATGCATATTGCTGCCACAACTTTTATTATTCTGTCCACTATCAGTACTTGTATGAGACGTATGTCCAGGTGTTCCTTAATTATCTCAACTAGTCCACAGTTTCATGTATGTAGTTTCCCATTACCCTTGCATTACTCCTCCAATATATATAAGGCATGGGAATTTCTAAATGTGCGTTACCTGCATTTCTGTTCAAACATTACAACTGATTCATTCTGTACCTTTATTGCCTGCATTTTATTTCACAAATTACATGACAATGCCAGTGAAGTTCCTACTTGTCCACTACCTGCCCGCAATGCAATTTCCAAATGTATCAACTTTCCTTGTCCACTGGAATTGTTAGGCTTCCCCTGTCTTTTTTGTATTCCAAGTTGCCTTATCTAATGTGGTACTGTTCATGTGTACTCATTTACTGAACTCAAGTGTGTTTATATTCTTGTGTTTGCATTGTATACATGAGCACTGCTATACCTTAATGTGGCCACAGGCATGCTTTCTGGTCTCAAGCAGGGACTGCTCAACATGTAGGATAGCTTGCAACCTTACATATTCAATTAGCAATGCTGCTCATTATACACAGCTGGAGGAACATGTTTGCTTTAGGGCAATATGCATGTTGTTAATGAATTCCTGGGTGTGTGTTAGTTTAATTCTCCCCCACAAGATCTCCAATAAATAAACATATGTATATTTTTCAGCTCCATATTGAAATGCCGGAAGCAAAAAAAGATTGAAAACACAAGCTCCCCACATCCCTGAACTTATATATACCAACTGCAAGATCACTATATCTCAGAGTAAAGGGATTATTCTGAGAAATAGCATTTTGGATTTTAATTAAATATCACCATATTTTGGGAATCAGTCTAGCTGGTCCCAATATTTCAAATGTTTACCATATTTTTTAACTATTATATTTACAAAAACTGTCAGTGTGTGCTGACTGTGTAATTAAAATGAATTTGTTTGATAAGTTAAAGTTATGAAACTTACTCCTAAAAGGTAATGGGATAATTGGTAATATGATTTTGTAAATAAGAAGTGACAGACTAATAACACACCATGAGGTATGTAATTGGACATGTAGAAAATCAGATATAAAGTGATGCATGATGAAAAGAATGAACAATTGCCATAGAATGTTTAAATCATATTAAGTGGTACAATTATTAGGAGAAGGGTAACAAGGGGTTATAATGGATGGGGGAAGAAATGCGCTTGATGGTGAACAAAGAAATATAACTGTCAAAGTATTGGCAGAGACATAACAAGAGGTCTACACTGGGGGAAAGAATTGCTCAGAGGAATAATGTATACATCAAAGAGACTCTGAGGAAATTTTAATGGGTTGTTTAGTGAGAAGAAGTATAGATAGACAGACTACCATTGTTCTGAGCTTAGGTGTAGGGACAACAGAAAAGTAAAAGGTTAAGAGGTTAAAAAATATGATGTAAGCATCTGAAGTAAAAGATAAAAAAGTTTTAGAGGGAAATGTACTGGATATAAAGGTGAAGTTGAAGATGGTTGTGAGAGAGAATGAAGCTTATTTTGAGATAGTTAAGAGATAGAATTAAGTCAATTTTGCAAGCCTAGTTAAAAGGGGATATCATTTTTACCTTCTTCATAAGCTTAGAATGTGGGATTGTAACACTGTGGGAGATGCAATTAAGGAAGAAGGAACACAAGAAATTGATAAGTGCAGAATTTAATGTAGCCAGTGCAACTTCATCCAAGAAGAGGAGAAAAACAGGAATGTTGCTCCTTCTTCATGGGACATGTAGGATATTAGTTCAGAAAACTATGAGTGGTCTAAAGGGATGTTTCCCAGGGATCAAAGGATGATATGGCATTGCAAAAATTGCTGTATTGAAAGTATACACTCCCAAACAGCAAGTATGAGGAATATATTAGTTTGGACAGTGGCTTTTAGGTGGGAGTGTTGCTTCTTCTGGGAGACTGGATGTAGTCTCTAAAAAACTAGATGAAAACAGGGATCCTAGGTTAAGGCTAAATGAGAATACTGAAGGAACATTTTGGTAATGTTTATGCATATGGCAAGACTAAAGGATGTGTGATTAATTCATCATAATTCAATTCAGAGATAGATCATGGCTTTACTCTCACAAATACAAAACCCATTTAAGGCTGGAAGGGGATAAGTATGGGTAGAATATGAAAACTGAGTTTAGGAAATGAAGGTGTGCCACTTTTTTATTTATTCAGATCATGCACACCTGCAATTAAAGATAGTGGTAGAAGAAATTGAACTGTTGTTGAGGCCATGGAGATTTCCATGTTATCTCTTAGAATCTAGGATGAATAGAAAATGTGTGGAGGAACTAACAGACTGTAGGATACAGGAGATATGGAAAGCTGCGAAAGTGGAAATGGGCTATATTTTAGGAGGAGGTAAATAGAGATGCTCAAATATGTTGCTAGGAAAATTTGAAAAACTATGGTTAGACTTAATAAAAAAGGAAGAGATAGTAGCTCTACAAGAGATGTGAGGATTAAGCAAAGAGGGAGAGGAGAGACCGGGTTATCTCAAGAGAAAACTGTATGGGCTGATAGAGAAGTGTTTTTTAGTACAAAGAGCATAAAATAGGGAAATATTTTATCAGTTATTCATGTGCAGTGACAGCATTTGTAATAAGACTCCATTAAGAGATTGTAGAATTGAAGGTGTTAAGAATAAGAAACAAAACACATGAGAGTTGTTAAGAAAACAGAATGGAATATAAGAAAGTGCTATGAACTTTTATAGTCTCCATAAAATAAGGATGTCAATGTTTAACAGACAGTAAGCTTCCAGTGTATTCAGTAGAGGATATGATGGCTCTCCTAAGACCAATTATAACAGATAAGGTTAGAGATGAGTTAGTGACAATGATTCAAGGTAAATCACCAAGCTTTGGTAGGATACCACTGGAGATATGGAAGTTAGGTGAAAAGAAGATTGTTGTGCAATAGGAAAAAAAAACTGTTTAATGTGGAAGATACAGTTACATCAAATGAAGGAAATGACCCTTTTCTCTCATTTTCATATAGATCCATATCAGTTCTAGACCATGATAGCAATACCAGCAATAAGAGAGGCAGGTACAATACCAAGAGTGATTCATGGACATTGATTGGATTTATAGCAGGACACATTATGGCAGACTATATCATTAGAGTTTTGATGATAGTGCAGGATGCTAAGGCCATTAACAGGTTTTAGTCTAGATACCCAAAACAGCATTTGACAGAATGTCATGGCAGTACATGTTTATGTTAATGCTGGGACTGAGCTTTCCTGAAAAAAATGCCTTATACAGTGGCTGTATACTGGGGCAACTGTTAGGTTAAAAATTCAAGCAAGGCTGTTTGAAAAAGCTACAGTTGTAGATAAAAACAAAGCAGGACTGTCCACGGTCCAGTCTTCCATTTGTATTGTACTTAGATCCCTAGACTGACATGGTGGGATAACATGACGTTTATACTCATTTGTAGGAAGGGGGTGTCAGAGAAAGATTGCATTGCTCACAAATGATGTACTCATTATGCTAGTAAATCCAGACAGTGATATGCCGAGGTTATGAGAATTGTTGGAAGGATTTAGGTAGTGCTCTGGCTATAAAGTGAAACCAAAGAAATCAAAGGCCTTAATGATAAATGGACAGCCATCTGAAAAACTGAGAAAGACATACCCTAATGTGTATGTTAAGGATAATTTTAAATATTTGAGGGAATTCCTTTGGTACACTTATGAAAAGATACTGAGAAAAATTAGAGAATGTTTAAAACATGGAAGGGACCTGGACTAGAATTGAATCAAAGGGTTTTGGTCCTTCAACTTTATGTGCTGCCACTGATGGTATCTGTAGGACAGACATTTTGGTGGTTCACAGAAAAAAGCTATTAAAAAAACTGAAATAGAGGATGAGCCCATTTTTATGGAAAGGTAGAAAACCAAGGATAGTCTAGGAATGGGTGACTATGCCAAAGGTATCGAGAGGTCTAGGGTTACTGGATGTGAAAAAATATTTGACAGCATCCCAAAGAGATGTCAGGAAACAAGCAAACTAGTAGGGGATAGAAACTAATTATTTAGTGAAAGTTTAATTTGTTGAGTTATATTTCATGGAATTAATATTGTGAGAAGATGGTAAGAAACTGGTATATCCTATACTAGATAAGATACAAGAAGTATTTAATCAATTACGTAGTCAAGAAGTACTTCAAATATGAATTAGGGAATTAATCCTAGTTAGGGGAGAGCTAAAGAAGATTTTGCAATTAAAACAGTGTATTAGTATTGACAATGTCAAAAACAGATATAAGATATTGGAATCAACTAATTCAAATAATGAAATAATGGAGTGGAAGCAGGTAAAGTATAGATGAGTTTTGAAGGCTATATTCTGGTGGCATTGCAGTATATTAATGAATAAAGTGACAACATTAATGTAGTATAGTGTGCAATTAAAAGATATTCCATAATTTCCTAGGTGAATGCTGAGGATTAAAACAGAAGAAAGTTTGAAGGTGTGGTGGCCAAGGTGTACAATGTATTGCTAGTGCTTAAGTCAGACATAATAAACAAGATGAAGGGAATTTGGATAAGACCAAGACCATTAAGTATTGCAACAATGGAGAAGAGATGCAGAGGAATAAATGAGACAATGAAATATGTGTGAAAATCCCAAAGGTTTAGGATATTTCAATTAAAATGTTTGTACAAATACATTTATTTCTCAGGATAAGCAAGTAAATGTGTTTAATGGGATAAATCCAGTTTGTTGAAGGCATTTATCAAACCAGATTAGAGATTGGGTGCATATAATATGGAAGCATGACCTCTTAGGAAAATTTTGGGAAGAACTGTAATGGTTAGTAAATGATGTGTCGAGGGTGAATGTAGGAATAACAGAAAGTATATTTTCTGGAGACTGCAAAAGTTAAATATAACCAAAAAAGTAAAGTATAACCACTATTTATTTCAGTCAATACTCATCTTAACTAAAAAAGTGATAACAAAAAAAAACAGAAACAAAGAAGAACCTCTTGTAATTAAGAAATTAATAAAATTATTGCCCAATTTAGCAGAATGGCAGGAAGAAAAGTACACCCATAAAGGAAGGAAGGCATACAGAATACCTTGGTTGCAGTATTTGGATAGAAATGAGATCATGTTTAACAGGGAGATTAAGAGATATAAGAAAATAGTTAAATGACATGTTGTTCAGGTAGTACAGAAGAAGGAGGTGTATATAAAATGGTGAGCAGCCTGCCTTGTATCTAGTTATATACTGAATATGATAAGGATAAGTTTAATGAAAATTATATTTTTATGTTTATTGGAAATGTGTATTAAATTTAATGGAAATGTAACTTTGTATTTTCCATATAAAATAAAAGAGCAAAAATCATCCTCATTGCTGACTGGATCACATCATCCTTGGACAGTGTAATATCTGTTCAAAAAACTGGCACAAGGGGTTAAAACATTATTACAACAATATATGTTTTACATATTCAGATAGACTGCTGCCATTTTATTGACTTTTATTTTACATTTGTTTATCCTTTGTCCTTTATCCCTGGTTTTATACTTTTTAGCAAACACACCGTACTGTATAATGTTAAGTACTCAGGTGTTGTCCTGGCAATGTTACAAGGATATCTGGAAGTAATGTAAATATCTCCTGTATTCTGCATCTGATTCAGAGCAGAATGGACATTACAAACTGACAAACTGCAATATTTGCAAAATACTCAGTTTAAAATAAAATGCAACTATTAGTTTTCTTTGGAATACTAAAAAAGCTATCTTTGTGACTTTTTTACTTATGAATATAGAGTGTAATTCTGACCTATGGCCTAGGTAAATATGTGTTTCTTAGCAAAATTATACTGTATTTAATATTTTATGTTTTGTAAATGCCATGGCATGAAAGTGACAATATGATTTATTGTGTTTAGCAAAATTTAGGATGCAGCTCTTACTTTGCTTTGGAAGTTAGGAGTATAATTTAGAGGTGTTCTACAGGTAGTTCTCCCACCAAAGTTTGTAAAAATGTCTAGGAATGGCCAAAACAGTGATCATTCTTGGACATTTTTTTGAAACTAATAATAAGCAAGTCACCCAAATGCAGCACAGCAAGCCGACAGAGCTTGGAAGCAGCGTTACCAAAAAATAACTAACTTCAAACACCATAAAACGCTGCTTCCTAACGGCACCAAACACAGTTCAGTAAGCTTCACAAATAGCGGACTTCC
Source organism: Protopterus annectens (assembly GCF_019279795.1). Taxonomy (NCBI): domain Eukaryota; kingdom Metazoa; phylum Chordata; order Ceratodontiformes; family Protopteridae; genus Protopterus; species Protopterus annectens. The sequence continues at coordinate 834,980,146 of NC_056727.1, read as the reverse complement.
AACAAACTGTTAGTATTCCTGATACAGTAAACTCCAGCGGTACTTCACGTTCGTAAAAAAGTACTTTATTCTTTATGAAACAAAAGTTTTTGTTTCATAAAGAATAAAGTACTTTTTTACGAACGTGAAGTACCGCTGAAACTTTTGTTTCATAAAGAATAAAGTACTTTTTTACGAACGTGAAGTACCGCTGGAGTTTACTGTATCAGGAATACTAACAGTTTGTTGGAAGTCCGCTATTTGTGAAGCTTACTGAACTGTGTTTGGTGCCATTAGGAAGCAGCGTTTTATGGTGTTTGAATTTTTTTGAAACTGATCAGTGGTAAATAGATTAAATGTGAGCTGTGTGGTGACCATGGTTATGAACATTTTCATCCCAACCATAACACCACTATTCCACTTTTCAACTTTGCTGGAATAAAACCAGAAATACCAGAAACCTAGTATTGTCCTTATTCCTAGACCTTCCGAAAGCATTCAACACCATCTCTCAGCATAGACTATTACTAAAACTCCCCTTCTTAGGTCTTTCCCATTCTTTCCTCTCCTGGTTTAAAGCCTACCTAAATATAGAGTCCAAGCAGTTCAATGGCAGTAAGAATGCTCTTCACTTCTAATTACTGTAGGATTGCCACAAGGTTCCATACTTGAACCCCTCCTATTTAATATATTTATAAATGATCTGCACACTGCTTCCAAGCATGCCACTCTTGGACAGTATACAGATGACCTTACGCTCATCTGTACGGCCTCTAACCTACAAAAAACTTCAAGAAATTATTCAAGAATCCTTTATATCCATAGAATCCTGGCTAGACAACTCATGAGTCCTACTTAACCCTCCAGAAATGAAACTACTACTTTTCAACCCTAAAATATTCTCCCAAAGCAAAACTCTTGTCAAAAATCACTTCATTAAATAACACTCTGATTGACTAAGCCCCTAACATCAAACGCTTAGGATTCATCATTGATGACAAAATGAAGTATGACCTACACTTCAAAACTTATTTAAAAAACACCAAAATTTCAGCCTCTTATACAGAACAAAACGCTAACAGACAGAACTAGAGAAACCATAGCTAAAGCCTGCCTGCTACCTACTATAGCGCATGCTTCTCCAATCTTTATTAACCTACAAGCCTCCACACAAATAAATGTGGAACAGTGTTGCAATAAAAAAGCTTGTATTTCTGCAAATTGCCCCTTTAGAAATTATCTCTTCTCCCCTTAAACAATTAAATCGGACTGAACTCCCACATCACCTCCACTATAGTCAGCTACTACTAGTTCATACCATAATATGGTATTGTCAGAGCTATCCTACACTAAAAGGCATGCTTCAGCACTATCGCCCTACCAAAGATCTTCACTCTAAAGACAAACTCTTCTTCTCCATCCCTAAAGCCCAAAATGCATCACAAGCCTCCTTATACTCAAACTCTCTAGCTACCCTCTGTAATCTCCTCCCACATGATCTCAGCCAGCAGGTATTCAAAGCTCATGAAGAGAACATCTCTAAACACTCTGGCCATGTAGCTGTGCATCATCAGGATACGTAATCTCTCAACACCCTCGCCATGATGCTGTACATCATCAGGATAAGTAATCTCTAAGCACCCTTGCCATGAAGCTGAACATCCCCAGGATAAGTAATCTCTCAACACCCTCACCATGAAGCTGTACATCTCCATGATATGTAATCTCTCAACACCCTGGCCATGTAGCTGTGCATCATCAGGATAAGTAATCTCTAAACACCCTGGCCATGTAGCTGTACATCCCCAGGATAAGTAATCTCTCAACACCCTCACCATGAAGCTGTACATCTCCATGATATGTAATCTCTCAACATCCTGGCCATGTAGCTGTGCATCATCAGGATAAGTAATCTCTAAACACCCTGGCCATGTAGCTGTACATCCCCAGGATAAGTAATCTCTCAACACCCTCACCATGAAGCTGTACATCTCCATGATATGTAATCTCTCAACATCCTGGCCATGTAGCTGTGCATCATCAGGATAAGTAATATCTAAACATCCTGGCCACATAGCTGTACATCTCCAGGATAAGTAATCTCTCAACACCCTGGCCATGTAGCTGTACATCTCCAGGATATATAATCTCTGAACACCCTGGCCATGTAGCTGTACATCTCCAGGATAAGTTATCTCTCAATGCCCTGGCCATGTAGCTGTACATCATCAGTATACATAATCTCTTAACACCCTGGCCATGTAGCTGCACATCTCCAGGATAAGTAATCTCTCAATGCCCTAGCCATGTAGCTGTACATCTCCAGGATATGTAATCTCTCAACACCCTGGCCATGTAGCTGTACATCTCCAGAATAAGTTATCTCTCAACACCCTGGCCAGGTAGCTGTACATCATCAGGATACATAATCTCTCAACACCCTGGCCATGTAGCTGCACATCTGCAGGATAAGTAATCTCTCAATGCCCTAGCCATGTAGCTGTACATCTCCAGGATAAGTAATCTCTCAACACCCTGGCCATGTAGCTGTACATCTCCAGGATAAGTAATCTCTCAACGCCCTGGCCATGTAGCTGTACATCATCAGGATAAGTAATCTCTCAGCACCATGGCCGTATAGCTGTACATCTCCAGGATAAGTGATTTCTAAACACCCTGGCCATGTAGCTGTACATCTCCAGGATAAGTAATCTCTCAGCACCCTGGCTATGTAGCTGTACATCATCAGAATAAGTAATCTCTAAACACCCTGGCCATGTAGCTGTACATCATCAGGATAAGTAATCTCTCAGCAGCCTGGCCATGTAGCTGTACATCATCAGGGTAAGTGATCTCTAAACACCCTGGCTATGTAGCTGTACATCATCAGGATAAGTAATCTCTCAGCACCCTGGCCATGTAGCTGTACATCATCAGGATAAGTAATCTCTCAGCACCCTGGCCACGTAGCTGTACATCATCAGGATAAGTAATCTCTCAGCACCCTGGCCATGTAGCTGTACATCATCAGGATAAGTAATCTCTCAGCACCCTGGCCATGTAGCTGTACATCATCAGGATAAGTTATCTCTCAGCACCCTGGCCATATAGCTGTAAATCATCAGGATACGTGATCTCTTAACACCCTGGCCATGTAGCTGTACATCATCAGGATAAGTGATTTCTAAACACCCTGGCCATGTAGCTGTACATCATCAGGATAAGTGATCTCTCAACACCCTGGCCATGTAGCTGTACATCATCAGGATAAGTGATCTCTCAACACCCTGGCCATGTAGCTGTACATCATCAGGATAAGTAATCTCTCAGCACCCTAGCCATGTAGCTGTACATCATCAGGATAAGTGATCTCTCAACACCCTGGCCATGTAGCTGTACATCATCAGGATAAGTAATCTCTCAACACCCTGACTCTGTAGCTCCAGGATAAGTAAAACATTTCTGCTTTCTTTCTCCTCTTCAGTTATACCACTGCTCTCATCTGCTCTCTTACCGTCTATCATGTCTTCACCCACCCCACCTTCTGCTAACCCTCTTTTAACTCTCTTTTCCCATGCATTTCATTTATATCTCAAAATTAAATGATTTTGCTATCCACCCTTTGTAATTAACTTAGTACTATGTATCGTGACGCCTGTTTTACAGCATAGTTATTTAACTAACTCTATCTGTATAGCGTATAATTAGTATAAGAATCCTTACTACTGTATGGATAGTTACTAGCTCATCTATTCTAAGATTGTAGAATTTAGTTTAATTGTATTCTGCCTGACATTGCTGATAATGTATAACTTAAAAGATTTTGATTGTACTGCATGTACTGGATCTTTTCTTCCCTAGACTTCCTCTGAAAAAGGATAGCTGTGTCCAACCGGACTTCCATATTCAACAAATGTAAAATAAATAAATAAATAATGGTTGGTAGGCTGTTGACCAGAATGTCTAAGAAAAAGGTCTATGTTTTACACCTATCATATTGTGAAATAACATACTTTAGTAAAAGACTGAAATGAAGCTACATGGTTATATGGAGAAGTACAAAGTAATTGTTGGTCATTTGGGGGTAAATAATGTAAAGAACTGTGCCTTTTTTGAAACAAAGCAATAGACAGCAGATGTTTAATGCTTTCACAATTGTAATTATTTCCACAACAAAGTACCATGTGCACAACACAGAACACTTACTTCTGGAAAAATTATCATTTTTTGTAACTGCAAAAAGAGCTTGTCTGCATGTACAGATCTGGGTAATCATTAGATGTGGTAGCCAACGTCTGGAAATAAGAGTTTTAGCAGTAGAGGTGTTTATTTAGACTGATCATTATCTTGTCTACCTAAGCCTGAGACTTCTGCCAAGATAAGTAACTGGTAAATTGTATGGATTTATGTGACATCACAGTGATGTTTTGAAGTCCATACTTAACAATTTTAAAGTACAGTACTGACATTCCAGAGGAGCTCATTGTGATGTATAATATAGCCTTAACTGTCACTCTAGATTCTTTATCACCAATTTCAAACATGCACCATCTGCTACCTGTAGGGCACCATTCTTTTTTTACCATGAGATGTGGACAATGTAAAGATTCAGATAGTTAGAACACCAGTGATGTAGGCCTGGTCTGCTCAAAGGAAAGCTTAATCAGGATGCTCATTATGCATATAGAAATATAATGTAAGATGGCATTTTATTGGTCAAGTGAGATTTTTAACTGCATAAAAGTATCTGGGCATGCTCCCGCAAGTGATGAGCAGATCATGTAGCCAAGCATCTCTCAAATCTTGAATAGCTTTTTCATACTCTAGATGTGAGCATGTCATATGATTTTTTACAGAAAAGGTTGTTAAGGTCAGGCTGGCCTACTCCAGTAGTTTGACAGCTGAGAGCTTCATGAGTAAATATGAGATCTGCCTGACTTTTTCTTGGCTTGATGTTCATTATGCTAAACACACAGAAATCATGACCATGGTTTCATCATTGCAAATTACTCACTGTCACCTAGATCCTGGTGCATGGAGGCTAGCGATATCTTGCTTCTGTTCATCAGGACCAGCCATTCTCCAGGTTGTCAATTCTTTCTTGAGACTGGACTTTTTTCCACCCATATTAAAGGAAGACGACTACCCCATTCTCAAGAAACCATATTTGATTCCAGATTCAGCTGTCTATAACTTTCTTTGTATAGATAAGGTTATTGATAAAATTACGTATTCACAGATGTACTGTTATTTAGTTTCTCATTATCTCATTGATCCATTCAGAAATGCATTCCTATTTAGCATCCCTTGAATCCTTGTTAGATGGATATTAGATCAAGACACTACACTGAAGAACGGGGTTATTAGTGATTTCCTTATTACTATAGATTAAAGGTCACATTCTTTTTTGCTTGTCCTTGTTGTCATAGCTGCATTTGACACAACGTATCACAGAATCATGATTGAATACCTTAAAGCTTTTTTGTTTTGTTTTTTTTCTCCCCAGGAATCATGCTTGATTGATTTGATCTTACCTTTCAGTTCATGATCACATGGCCTGTATCTAGATTAAATTCTTCTTATAAAGTGGGGAGACATAGTATACAGTTGTAGCCCCATTATGTTAAATAAAAACAAATGATAACAACACAGGAGGCTCAGATGCAAAAGTTTACTAGTGTACACCGGGAGGCAAAAAACCATACAAGTACAGAGTTTTGTCTGACATGATGCAGGAAATACACAATTTTATATAGTCTTACATTCAAGCTGTGCCCACCTTACTGACGTGGTTAGTCACAGGGCACCTACATCACTATGGTCTACAATATTCTATTCATAAGAAAAAGCTGATGTTATACATTTTAAAAGTTTTCCCATGGGAATAATACAGCCTTGCAAAGCACCTGGTTCATTATAATGTCTTTCTGTAAATGTTACTCTTCCAAGGTCTCAGGCTTGCTTGAATACAATAGTTGGTTCAATCTTCTTGCAACTTTACTTTAGCAGCTGTGTCTTATCTCTGATACATTCACAAGGTCAATTATCTCAGAGGAAGGAATAAGAATATTCAATGCTTTATACATTTAATTTTCCTGACCCAGCAGATATTCATTAGTGAAAAACATAAGCTTGCTGAGCTGGCTACTGCCAGGGTCAGAGTTCAAATACACTGCAGCTCCAAAGCTTCAAGCAATTGCATGTAAAATCATTCTTATTGCCATATTGTAAATAGAATAAAATGCATTATATACTATTTGCTTTTAAGCTAGCACTTTATACATGTTCAAATACATATTTTTCTAACATTTTCCTCCCTTTTAATACTTTTTATTCTATTCAGAAACATAAACAATGTTATATCATCTCCTAGCCTTCTCCTTTAAGGACTTTTAACTAGGCAAGTCATTTAGTTTATATTTCGGAACAAGTTTCATCTGGAATCAATAGTTCCAATTCAATGTCTTGGTACAAAGTTTCAGTTACAGATATATCAACAAAATCTTTGACTAATATTTTCATACAGGGGATCCCACAACAGACACATGCTCCTAATAGGAGCAGACCAACACAAATAGCAATCAAAATATTCATTAGGATAGAACCCCACCCACCAAACAGACTCTGGAAAAAGTTCATCAGTGGGTTTGGGCCTGGTTCAGTCATGGCCGATACCTGCTGTATTACCTCTAGGTGATCATTAATCTCGTGTCGATTGTCTGGTATATACGCACAGCATTCTTCTTTGATAAGCGCACAAGTACCACCTCTCGCCGCTAGGGTGAAGTCAAGAGCCATTTGATTTTGTAGCACAACAGTTCTCATTGCATTCAGTTCGTCAGTCACTAGTTCGAGAGCAGAAAAAGTTGCGTTACTCATTACTTCGAGAAGCTTCGACAGTTTTTTCAACTCCCAGATCGATTTGACTGCTCCATATGCTGGAAATATTCCAGCCCAGGATATAACACTGTCACTCAAGTCCATATGAGTCAATTTTTCTTTATCTTTCACAGAATGATGGTTCTTCCAACCAGCTTCGATTTTTCCCATTGGATTTACAGGTTTTCCGATAGGATCTTCAGGTTTTCGGGCTACATCTCTTACATTTCGTATCTTACCTAGAGGTAATTCTGCAGTATGCCTTATAGCTGGAACCAGATAACCCGAAAAACAACTGCCGGACCAATTCTCAGGTAGCCATTTGTATGCTTTTTTCCCACAAATAAAATAACAGTTTTCTACTTTGGTACTGATGCGGGTTAGTTCTGAATGAAACATTTTCTTGTCTATAACAGACAATTGTTTATGCAAGACAGAATTTCTCTGCACTTCACTTAATGTTGTTTTCATTAAGCTCAAATATGAATCATAATTTGCGTTACAAATAGTGCTTTTATCTTTAGTTTTAATATAGCATTTATAAGATATAGTTATGTTACAGTTACTCCAACCCACTTGGAGTGTATCATTCTTATAGAAACATACAATTCCCCTCTGTGTAATAGGCAAATACAATGCAATTTTGTCCTGTGATCTTACAGAACCTGTATCGAAAAGTAAATTTTCCCAAGTCTCATTTATCCCCAAGGGGACAGCGGACATCAACAGTCCTCCATATGCTGTTGGTATGGCAGTACAAACCCAGCAATTTGAAATGTTCATAGTCTCTACATATACACGCTTCATAGCTAGGTATGTGTTAAAGTTTGGATGCCAGTCTATAGACAGTTCATCACGTTTCTCCACTTTCACTTGTGTGGTTATATGTAGGAAGAACCACAACAAAAGGAAAGTCATCACAATCATAGTCAATAAATGCATAGTTAGCAAGATGATTAAACAATATCTTCGGGATTGATCTGTATTTTTACTCATTTCGCTCTTGGCCATCCTGCCTTTGTTGTGTGTCAGTCACAAAATGTTTATCAAGCTGAAAATTCTTTACCGGTTTACAGTGCATCAGGTGGACCCAGGACGACCTCTCAGCAACTTTGACTGCAGTAGGCATCGCCAACAGTACCTGGTACGGTCCTTCCCACTTTGGACTCGCCCGATTCTTCCTCTTCGTGACCTTCAACCAAACCCAGGACCCTGGGATCAGCACTGCTTCCAATGGTCTGGTCTGTCTTTTATCTGAAAAAGAGTTCAACTGCAAAACAGTTTGATTTGATAACAGTTTCCTCATGTAATTAGCTAATGAGCTGTCAGCCTCTAGCTCCGCAGGCATGAGAGCTTTCCACTGTGGCACATAATATGCCCTTCCAAATATCACTTCAAAGGGGATCAAACCCTTTACATTTGGAACTGTTCTCATGCTCAGCAGTGCCAAAGGCAAACAGCAAATCCAATTCTTCTGTGTATCATCTATCAATTTTCTCAACTTACTTTTTAAAATTCCATTGTATCTTTCCACCAGTCCTGCAGACTGTGGGTGGTAAGCACAATGATTCTTCAAGGAGATCCCAAAGAATCTCCCAAGTTGGTGAATCATCTGATTCACAAAATGTGTCCCATTGTCACTATAGATTCTTTCCGGTATGCCAAATCTAGGAATTATTTCTTTTATTAGGGCCTTTGCCACTGTTGCTGCATCCGGATTTTTTAGTTGGAAAAGCTTCTACCCATTTGGAAAACATGTCTATAATTACTAAACAGTATTTTTTCCCTTCACATTTGTTCAATTCTATGAAATCCATACAGATAGTATGGAACGGATATGGTGGTATAGGAAAACTCCCTTGCTTGGGTTTGAATGCTCCTTGTCCATGATGTTTATTACAGACATGGCATGCTGCACAAAATTTTTGTGTAAAGTTTGTGAATCTGTATGTTTGAAATATTCGATTTACTAACTGTACCATCCCCCCTGTTGAGACATGGCACTGCCCATGGCTCAACAAAGCTGCATATCTAAATAAATTAGACGGCAATATTGTTTTTTTCTCTTTGGAGATATACAGTCCATTTTCGAGGATTGCGCCTCGTTTCTCCCATTTTTGTTTCTCAGCTTTTGTAGTTAATGTCTGCATTGTTTTTAACATTTCTAAATCTAAAATCTCAGAGGGTTGTAATTCCTCGGTTAAAAGTAAAGTTTCTGAGTCTGAGGCTGCTTGCTTTGCAGCTGCATCAGCTTTTGCATTTCCTTTTGAAATTGCATCCTGTTGTTTTGTATGAGCTAAACATTTACAAATAGCTACTTTAGTAGGTAACTGAATGGAATCTAACAAGTTCAAAATAAGTTGCGCATGATTAATCGGTTTGCCAGTAGATGTTATCATTCCCCTATTTTTCCATTGCTGTGCAAAAACATGCACTGTAGAGAAAGCATACTGACTGTCAGTATATATGTTCACACATTTATCTTTCGCTAGAGTACAAGCCCGTGTTAAGGCTATCAGTTCTGCTGCTTGAGCAGACAGGTTATGCTGTAAGGGTTGGGCTTCTAAAATCTCTGTATCTGTGACTACTGCATACCCTACTAGATTTTTCCCTGTAGGACCCTTTCTGCATGAACCGTCCATATAAAATGTCACCTCGGCATCATCCAAGGGCATATCAGTAAGGTTTTGCTGGGCAAAGTTATTTGCTAAATTTCCTGCAGGCAACTGTGTGGTGTGCCATCCACAGGAGTTGGAAGTAACGTTGATGGATTTAATGTTGTACAACGTTCAATTACCATATGAGGTTGGCTCAGCAGTATGGTCATACATGAAAGATGTCTAGCAGGAGATAGATATGCTATTTTCTCTTGCAGTAAAATTATCGCGACTGCATGAGGCACTTTCAGTGTGAGAGGGTGGAACAACACCACTGAGGCCGAAGCCTGTACTGCCATTGCAGCTGCGACTACTGCTTGCACACAGTGAGGCAATGATCGTGCCACTGGATCTAACTGTGATGAATAGTAAGCTATGGGGCGTTGCTTATCCCCATGCTGTTGCATCAAAACTGACGTCATGTATCCCTGCTTACAATCTACGGTCTGAAAAAATCTTTTGTGGTAATTTGGAAGTCCTAAAACTAGTGATGAAGCTATCAATTGTTTTAGTCTGCAGAAAGCTGTTTCTGCTTCAGGTGTCCATTGTAATACATCTTGTGCTGCCATTGGTGTTTTATATATTAAATCAGCCAGTGGAGCAGATTCTAAAGCATAGTTTGATATCCAGCTTCGACAAAATTAGTCGTTCCCAAGAAGGACATCATTTCCTTCTTGGTTGCTGGTTTGGGTGCCTGTAAAATCGCTGTTTTTCTGTCTTCATCTAGTATTCTACCTTCATTGGATATTACATATCCTAGGTATCTAACCTGTTTTCTCCAAAGTTGTAACTTACTTTTGTTTACTTTGTGTCCTTGTGCTGCTAAAAATTTCAATAATGCTATCGTATCTTCCCTGCATTGATGCTGGGTAGGGGCTGCTAGCAAGATGTCATCTACATAAAGTAGAATCTGACTACCTCCTGGTGGAGTAAACCCTGCCAGGTTGCTTGCCATTTCTTGTGCAAATATCGTTGGACTTTCACAATATCCCTGCGGTAGCCGAGTATAGGTATATCTTTTACCCTGAAATGTAAATGCAAACCAATACTGGCTATCAGGATGTATAGGTATTGAAAAGAAAGCATTGCTTATATCTACCACAGTAAAATATTTTTGTTGTGGTTTTAAATCATTCAAGAAGGTGTGTGGGTCTGGCACCGTAGGTGCTCTGGGTATTATTGCATTGTTTACAGCTTGTAAATCCTGTACCATCCGCCATTCCCCATTTGCTTTTTTAACAGGAAATAGAGGGTGTTACATGGTGAATCAAGAGATTCTACCAGTACTCCTTCCTTGAGTAATGCTGCTATTATAGGCTTGATTCCTTGCTCTGCATCTTTCCTCAAGGGGTATTGTCTTTTTTGTGGTCTAAATGCTGATTTTGGTGTAATAGTTACTGGTCCTGCTGTTTGAATAAGTCCTACATCTGATTTACCTGTTGACCAAAGAATATCTGGTATATCACACAAGGCTTTTTCTTCTTCTTCTAATAAGAATGCTAATCAGCTGTCTTCACTAGTTTGTAAGTGTACAGCTGGATGTGTCTGTGTTAGCCAATTCAATTTCTGTTTTTGTATTCCCTGTTCTGATAATTCTAAATCAGTTTGTTTTTCCCATCTTGTTACTTTTTCTCCTAAGTCTGCCCATCTCACATCCTTATTCTTTGTCAAGCTGACATGTGGTAGTCTATTAGATTTGTACAGTGTCATGAATTCCTGAGGTAGTGAACAGCTTACCACACTGTTTCCCTCAGTATCCCAATACAAGGTTCGTAATACTAATCTGTTAGCAGGATTTTTGAACAACTCTTGCTCATATTCTTTATCAGGTCCTGGCATGCTACAGTAGTATAGAGTACAATGTAACAAATGCTGTTGGTCAGTGTTAAGGGAGGGGGCCTTACTGATGGCTACATTCATCAGTTCTCCGGTTACTGCCCCTGGACCAGTCGTAACTACGTCCTGGCTGTACCAGTAAAAGGTTTCACCCTCCGGTCGCACCACAAAAGTATCTATTTGTCTTTGTGCTTCCATACCCTGCATAGTGGGAACTACCGCTATGCCAAATATCTGCATAAGATCTCTTCCCAGTAAGTTTACTGGACATTTTGCAGAAACTACAATTTTACTTTTCTGAGTCATGCCTGAAACAGGGTCAGTTATTGCTATATCATGGGAGAGTGGCTCCCTATATAGCTGTCCATTTGCTGCTTTCACTAATATATAGTCAGGTGATTCAGAATATTCTGGTAACTTTGAAGGGTGTATCAAAGTGCGTGACGCTCCTGAGTCACACAAGAATTTCACTTCCCTTCCTTCCACCAGAAGTGTAACTTCCGGTTTTGTGTCTGCCAAATAGAGCTCCAAGCTCAGTAATGCCAAATCTAAAATTTCACTTTCTTCATCCTCTACATCTGCTTGCACTTCCTCTGTTCCTTCCACTACATTTATGTTTGCCCTTTGTTTGTTTTCCTTCCCTAATGATTTCTGATTTTCATCACTATCATATAGTCAGTCCTCATCACCTTTATTTTCTGTAGTCACCTTTTATTTAGCCTGCAATCCCTTGCTAAATGTCCTTTCTTGCCGCACTTAAAGCACTCACCTTTCTTTTTTCTCTCTTCAAAATCTTCTGACCTTTTGTCAGATTGTCTATTTCCCTGGGTATTTTTCTTACCCTTTTTACCTGACTGTACTACAAAGACCTCTGCTCCGTCTTCAGCTGTGAAGACCTGTGTCTTCTTTTTCTTTTTACTATTAAAGTGTCTTTCAGTATGTCTGGCATATTCAAGTAAGGCTTGTAGCCTACTTGTTCAATGATCTATCATATGCTTTGTAATAAAGCTACTGATAGGTGCAATGCAACCTTTCAAAAACGCATTTTTCAGTTGCTGTTCATACGAGGTATCATGTGTCTGATTTTCAGGAATAGCCATACCACTATGGTTATTGAAACATTCCAATAATCTACCATAGTACCCATCTACAGTTTCATTCTCTTGCTGTATGCATTGATTAATGCAAGTCCAATCTGCTCTAGGTTTCCATTTTTCAGAAATTCGGTCTGTAAGTCCTTTCACTCTGTTGTCTAATTCTGCGTCACTATGTGGGAGTGGTTTAAGCTCTGCATTACGAGGATTCCAGGTGCCACAAATCATGTGCCAGTCTGGACCCACAATCTGTCTAACTACCTTTTCTACTTCTTCCCCATTCAAGTGGTAGCTTAGTCTCATACCTTGTAAATCTTGTAAAAGCTTTGTGTAATTAACTTTTGGATGAGGGATTCCCTCTGTAGCTTTCCGAATATCTTCCGGTGTCCATGGTCTATATACTAGAAGAGTTGGGTCCTGCCCTTCCTGTCCTGCCTGAGGATTTGGTACCTCGATCAGTGGACAGATTTCTTCCTCACTCTCTTCTAGTGTATTTTTCCCTATTTGATATAAGTCTGTGTCCCCAAGTGTTTTACGTGTCCGGGACCTAGTTTCAATAGGATCTCTAACAAATGGTTTTAGTACTCTTGTGACTTCAGGATAACGTGGAGGTGGACCAACTTGTCCTCCTGCTTCATATCCTGAAAAAGGCATTGGAGGGGGCGGAGGGGGAGGGGCCATCGCTATTACTGTATTATTATCCTCTTTGTCTAAAAATAATGTTTTTGCATTTTTAGTTTTCTGTTCCCTTCGGTTTACTTCCTCAATCCACCTGTGTGCTTGAGGAATGCCTAATCGCTGTTGTTTTTTTGCTTGACCTTCTGCATCCGATTTAAGCTGTTTTAAAAGTTTAACTAATGAAATCTTGTTTAATTTACCATCAAATCCGTATTTATTAACCCATTTTGTATAATACCTTACATTATCAGTCCGTTGTAATTGCATATATTTTGCGTCATCAGTTAGGGGCGGATCTCGTGATTTTTTAGTGCACTGATTTCCCATTCTAAAAAAAAAATGTTACGTAACCCTTTTCACCACGTGGTATTTCAGTTCCTTACACAGTTTATCTAGAATAACTGCCTACCTTATTCTATTTCCCTGATCTCTGACAAAATATACAGTAATTTCCTTTTGTCCCTGATCTGTATAACAAATCTCTGACAATGACATTTACTGAAACCTAGTCCCTGATCTAAAACAGAAAAAAGGCAAATATTTTCCTACCTGAGCCTCCTGGGTCGACCAGTTCGAGACCGCTCTTCGGCCGCAGATCAGAAAGTGGCCAGCCTCTCAAGACGACAATTCAGTCGGAGGTCTTTGTGTTTCAAGAAGGACCGTTTTGGTAACTTCTCCTGCGCAGTATTCGACCACCGATACACTCTGATCTGCAGCTTACCAAGGGAATTCCGGTTCAAGGAGGACCAAACTGTTAAATAAAAACAAATGATAACAACACAGGAGGCTCAGATGCAAAAGTTTACTAGTGTACACCAGGAGGCAAAAAAACATACAAGTACAGAGTTTTGTCTGACATGATGCAGGAAATACACAATTTTATATAGTCTTACATTCAAGCTGTGCCCACCTTACTGACGTGGTTAGTCACAGGGCACCTACATCACTATGGTCTACAATATTCTATTCATAAGAAAAAGCTGATGTTATACATTTTAAAAGTTTTCCCATGGGAATAATACAGCCTTGCAAAGCACCTGGTTTGTTATAATGTCTTTCTGTAAATGTTACTCTTCCAAGGTCTCAGGCTTGCTTGAATACAATAGTTGGTTCAATCTTCTTGCAACTTTACTTTAGCAGCTGTGTCTTATCTCTGATACATTCACAAGGTCAATTATCTCAGAGGAAGGAATAAGAATATTCAATGCTTTATACATTTAATTTTCCTGACCCAGCAGATAATCATTAGTGAAAAACATAAGCTTGCTGAGCTGGCTACTGCCAGGGTCAGAGTTCAAATACACTGCAGCTCCAAAGCTTCAAGCAATTGCATGTAAAATCATTCTTATTGCCATATTGTAAATAGAATAAAATGCATTATATACTATTTGCTTTTAAGCTAGCACTTTATACGTGTTCAAATACATATTTTTCTAACACATTATTATTATTCTCTGCGCATCTGTTGCACCATGTGGAGGTAATTTAATGGAGAGGTATGTCATATCAAGCATATCTGAATGATATCCTGTTTTAACACCATTCAACTCAAGAGTCAGACTGCCTAGAGTCTATACTTCAGTGGTTGTCAGATAGCTGTCTAAAACTCAGTCCCATAATGACTCATGTGATTTTAGTTCATGCAGCTGTGCATTCCACCACATGTTTCTCCCTTCTCCTGTATTATTTATCATAGGAATAGAGTTGGTGTTGATTCACAAGTTCATGTTCTTGGGCTGACTGTTGATGACAAGCTGACCTTGAAGGTCAAAGTGATAAATATTGCCAAAGTATTCTGTTGCACTCTGAATTATACTGTGCAGTTGTCAAAACGTATTCCATCTTCAGGCCTAGTTATAGTGAATCATAAAATGGTATTGACTTGACTGGACTACTGTAGCAATCTTTCCAATGGGCTGTCAGAGAAGGACCTCACATCCCTTCAGAGGGTAAGCATCTCCATAAAATATGATCCCCAAAATTATGAAAACAAAAGTCCAAAAATACAGAGCAATGAATGTCAAATACCTCTGTTTTTCTTTAAAGTGGTTTTCTGCAGGGAACAAGCCTACCTGCACCCCCTTATTAGATGGACAAGCCCCCCTCAAATCCTCAAATGTATATACCAACTATGAGACTTGACATACCTTGGAGAAAAGGGATTATTCTGAGAAAAGACAATTTGGACTTATTATATGTAAGTCTATATTTTTGGTCATTCAGTTTTGCTATTCTGGGGTTCTCACTAACAAGTCTAAGAATATTAAATGGTTGCCTTTTTTGCAATATCATTCTTTTCTTGTAGGGTCTTCACTGGCTCCCAGTTACTGTCAAATCTGTGTTTAAGTTTTTATATTCACCCTTCAGAAGCCTGAAAATTCTGAATCCTGCTTATCTGAAAAAGCTACTGGTATACTATGCTTTAGATTGACCCCCCCAACCCACCAGTCATCAGGAGAAGGGCTATTGTTTTTTCTGAGGACTCATCTGAAGGGCTCTAATTGATTATCTATTGTTTATTTCACATGGGTCATGAGGAATCAGCTACTATCTTTGATTCAGTTATTTAAGTCTCAGGATACCTTTAAGATGTCCTGATTTTCGTATATTAATTTACATCAAAATTATGTAGCAGCCTTAAGCTTTAATAATTTTCCTAGGAAATATTTTTTACCATATCAACATTTTTTAAGACTCTCTATTGTTTTTAACAGTATGGTGAATTCAATAAAGCCTACACAGAATTTTTTTGTACACAAGTATGAACTGTTTTTGATTCGGTAAATCCCATTTAGCAGTGCGCAAGCATATGCAAACAGGGAAAATTTTGTGCAATGCAAATTCTGGCTTAAGTAGCTGAATTTCATGCAAATTAGCTAGGTAGAGCGATCCAACAAAATACAATGCATCTTTGTAGACTCCGTGTCCGTCAGTAGTCTATTTGGAAATTTTCCATGTACAGGAGTTTACACTGAAAAAAGGGGATGTAAAAGTCCACAAATATGAACATAATTCCCCTGAAAAGTTAAGATCACATACATAAATCTGCAAAACATACATTGTGGATGTCTGAAAACATTATGGATTATGTGAAATTAATATATTTTTTAATAATTTCTACATGTTTGTACTATGTGCTGCATTGTACAAACATGCTTAACATAAAAATAAAAAAAAATGTAAAATAACAGTTATAATGTACTTCAGACAAATCTACTGTAAGACCTTGTATTGGGTTTGTACAATGGTACATTTGTGCTGTTACTCAGCTTACACAGCTATGAACCATGTACTTTCTAGGCTGCCAGCATGACTATTATGCAAATGAGGTGTAAATGCCCTGATTTGTTGAATCGGTAAAGGGATCAACCATGTCCGCATATCCACATCATGTAGGCGCCTACAATGTGTTTATATTCCCATTAGATGTGGATGATATTAGGAGGGTGTGTCATGTTACTTTTAGGATTTTATTGTGCTCAGTGCTTCTGTTTGCACAGCGTGCCACTTGCTTCAAATGGTTTGAGCGTAGCTTAGTGTGTTCTAGTGACCAGACCTCCCAAGTGACAGTCATGACATAGCCAGCACTGAATGAAAACCAGATATATTCAATTAATAATATAAACTTTTGTATAAGCCATGCTGCGAGAGGCTGTGCATAGTGCCATATTGCACAATAAAGTAGGTCCTTTAAATCATGTCAACTATATCTTAAGCAGGTGAACTACATGATAATTAACCAATCCAGCATAGTGGACCTACACCACAAGTATATAAAGTATGCATACACCCTGCATTGTGATTTTCCCTCAGTTCTCTGAACCATTGGAGGAGAAACTTGGACATTTTAACTGAGATAATGCTAGGGTTTGCTGCAGCTATTCTACATCTGTATGTGCTAGATCTTGAAGTCAATGCTGCTGGTGCTGTTGACAATAGGCCTAAGCCAAGGAGAAGAGTGTTCAGGCCTGGGGTAACCTTCCAGGAGCTAAATGAGTTGGAGATTGTACAGCACTACAGGGTGGACAAAGACATATTACAAGAACTCACTGAGCTCTGCCACCCTCAATTCATTGCCAGAGCTAACAGAGGGGAACCCATCCCAGTGGAAACTAAGGTATGTGTAACCCTAAGGATATTAGCTACATGTACTTTTCAAAGACCAACTGGGGACATGATGGGGGTGTCACAGGCAACTGCATCCAGGATACTCAGTCAATTTTTGGATGTTATGTTTCCACATGCCAGTGAGAACATATCTTTTACTGTTTCCCCTGAGGTGAGGGCCAGCAATATGCAACACTTCTACCATGTAGCACACTATCCTGAAGTACTTGGTACCATAGATTGCACTCATGTACACATCAAGGCACCACCTGGTGAGCAGGGTAGAATCTACATTAACCACAAGGGATACCACTCCATCAAATGCCAAGTCATGTGCAATTCCCAGGGGATTATCATGAGTGTGCTGGCAACCCTGGCAGTTATCACGACTCCTATATCTGGCACACATCACAGCTCTACTAGATGTTTGCTAGGGGGGACATCCCACATGGCCATTTCTAGGGGATGCTGGCTATGCCCTGGAACTGTGAATGATGACTTCCATCAGAAATGCGCACACACCCATGGAAGAACACTATAATAAGGCGCATACACAAACTAGGAACATCATAGAGCATGTGTTTGGGCTTCTGAAGTCACGGTTCTAGGGCCTCAGTATATCTGATGGAATACTGCAGTATACTCCAGCCACATGTGCACAGATATTCACAGTATGTGCTAGGCTACACAATATGATCCTTTGAAAACACCTGCACTAGGATCAGCAAAGGGGAAGGGATGCACAGCCCCCCACCGGTGCCTAGGTCACCACAGCCACAGTCACAGGAGGAGTTGGAGGAGGAACTCCCTGCTGATGTCCTCGTAGACAGATGTAGGCTTGCTCTGTGCACCCTGGCTTTGACTAAGAGACAACACATAGGACATTCACTGACAACCTAGTTCACTAAAACCTTCACCTAATATTCACTAACACCTTTCTCCTACTCGCATACGTTTATTAAAATTGATGCCAGTCAACTCACACATACTGTACCTATCCATGTACAAGCTGTGTACAGCTTGCATCAGACAGAGTCAGTCCTTAACTACAGTTGTGTTAACTGCTGCATTTGCAAGGTAGGTCTATAACCTACACAGTATTCTAGTGGATTATTATGATATGTCAATGGAGCTACAGACCTGGTACATTATGCAAGTAACTATAGTGTGCTATTTGGACAGAAATTACATCCACATGGGCTAAATACATCCACTCCACTATCTTGTCTCCATTTTTGTAATCAGTAGGCCTCATGTATAGAATATTCAAGGAGTCTTACTGCAACAGATTACTATATATATATATATAATGAAAACTTCCGACTCTGCCACGTAATAAATATTTAACTTTTTATTGTTATTAAAATTTTTGCTTGCAACAGATTACTCTTACATCATGAAAGGGAGATCTTAGAAAGTGAGGTTCAATGATAGTCAGACTAGTGGGCATCCTAGCAGAACATGAGTTTTTGTTACCCACCTCTCAAAACAGTAGTGTCCTCTTGTAACTGCATCACAGTAACTCGTCTATGCTATATGAGCACTTTACACAGTATGCCACACAGTATCAGGACAGTAATGTACAAGTTGTACTTACATTGTATGTGTTAGGTAACTGAGGAATAGCAATGTACATATTTATGCAGGTGATTGTGTGATAAATGCTCCCCCTTCTATTAAGAAGTTTCTGTGGCTCAAAGGGCTAAGGCAGTTAGCTTGTGGGATGGTGTTCAGGGTTCAAATTCCGAGATCTTTTGCATGTGAAGTAGTAATAAGTTGTGTTTTACAGACTGCGACTCTGTCTGTGTTATACTATTATTAAGCTCTTTCACATATTCAT
>NC_056727.1:834943576-834958576 GCF_019279795.1 Protopterus annectens | reverse complement strand
AGCATCACATACCAGGTCGAGGTCTTTAGAGTGAGAAACCAGTGTCAGAGATTGAATTTTATTTATGCAAGGTAGGGATCACCTTTGAGTAGTCTGTATGAAACAGAATAAAGTGACATTGATTTCAGATGATCCCAATAGGACAGATGCTGAAGACCTTGAATTCTCCTTGGGAAGAATCTTTGTGGTCTCTCCAATTACTGCAGGTGCTTGGAAAGATACATACCAAAAGGGGCATTGTACTCAATTATTGGCCTGATGAGGGAAGAGTACAGGGAGGTTATAACTTCCTTTATATTTGCAGATAATGCCCTTACTTATGACATTAGCAAGATAGAATACCCTTCTTATCACTGTGGAGACCTGGTAGTCAAAGGTAAGGTAGACGTCAATCTGTGTGCCCAGGTCTCTCACCACTGAGTGCATACTTAATGTGTTGCTGTTGATGTGGTAGTTAGCAGAAACAGTGCTTTTAATGAAAGGAATGCTAATATTTTTGTTGCATTGAGTTTAAGGCCATACCTTTAGCACCAATCATTTGTTTGTTTAAGATCATCTTGTAGGATGTTGGCATAATTTGGAGATTCTATGACCACCCCCAGTTTGCAGTCATCATCAAACTTTGTAAGCCACAGACCTTTAGTTTTTGCTTGTACTTTGGAGAAATAGATTCCAAACAGTAGAAGTCCCAGGACTGAACCCCATTGAACACCACCGGTTTCGGGGCTGCTGTTTGAGGTGGATTCCCCTGTTTTGACTATATTAGTTCTATTAGTGAGCCAGTTAGCTACCCATCTAATGATATAATGGTCTATGCCTAGTTGGGTGAGTTTGTCAATGATGCCTGAGTGGGGGATAGTGTCAAACACCTTTTCTAAGTCCAGGTAGGATGTATGCCCTCATCCAGGGCCTTTGTGAGTGTCTTGAAGAAGTACACCAGGATTAACAGGCATGACAAATCCAAACTGAGTAGGGCCAAGTGTTTAGGGAGTACCTATATTTTTTTGTTGATAAGGTCCGTGATGATTTACTTCATGGCCTTGCAGATAAGACTAGTCAGGCTAGTAGTTCCTGGGTTCAGTGGATGCACCACCTTTGTGCAAGGGAATAACAGTGGCTATTTCCCATTCATCTGGTAAGAAGCTGGTGCTTAGACTATGATTGAAAAGTGTACATAATGGTGTTGCTAATTCATGTTGGAGCTAATGTAGGACACAGCCTGAGATGATATCAGGTCCCACAGATGCTGTGTTTTTGTCCTTAGAGAGGGCATTTATGATCTGATCTTTAGAGATAGAAGTTAGGGGACAGGTGGTAGAGATGTCATGAGCTACATGTGGTGGGGACAAGTGAATGGATTTTTCCACACAACCTGTCAGACAGCAGGTTAGCTATGTCCACAGGCTCAGTATATGTGGCATCATTAACTACCAGTTTGGCACAAATCTGGGCCTTTCCTTTTAAGTTATGGATGTAACTATAGAATGCCTTGTGGTTGTCCTTTGTTGAGGAAGCTAATTTGGACTCCTAGTTTGTTTTGGAGGATTTCACAAGATGTCTTATTTGCTTGTTTAAGCTGAGGAGGGGGTGTTTCCAGATTAGGAGGGCTCCCTCCCCTCTTACTCTTAGACAGCCATTTCTTCCTCATATTGTAAAGTTTGTTAATGGCAGTTGTCCACCAGGCAGATTTGCTCTTCAATGAGAAGATTGTTTTGGTCTTATCAGGTACGACAGGGTCAATGCAGTTATACAGATGTTTGTATAAAGCATTGGTGTAGAGCTCATCCCAGTTGCCAGTTCTATCTGAGGGAGGAGGTGCAGTGAAGCTACTTATATCGTCCTGTAAGAGGTTATAATCTACTTTGGAGATTTTTAGTTTAGTTGCTGCTTGTGGGGGGGGGTCAGATGTGATAGTTTCTTCAAATGAGACCAATTTGTGGTAAGATCTCTCCAGGGAGGATCTTGCAGTGGGGTGCTACAGTGGTCCCCCATATTAGTAAGCACCAGATCTAGGATGTTGGCTCCCCCTGTGTGGTGCGTTTGTCAGCTGGTACAAGATGTTGCAGTTAATGAAGTCAAGGAACCTTTGGGCAATTGAGTTTGAGCACAAATAATTTACCCCATCAATGGATGGGTAGTTAAAGTCACCAAAAACCATGTTTTGTGGATGCATCTTGACAGAATCAAGTCAATACAAATAAATAAAGTGGATGTCCTGATTCATGGAGGGGTTGCTGCAGCTGGCAATGACTTAAATAGGTGCCCTACTAACAGTTAATTGCACCTGAATTGTCTCCAGGGAATCATACTGTTTAACCAATCTGGGTGTGTATGTAACTTTAATGAATATTGATACACCATCTCCTTTAGTTTTCACACCTTCCATTTGAGGTCTGAACGTGTGAAAGGAGGTGTAACCCAGTATGGCTGGGGTGCTCTCCACAGTCTTGAACAAGGTCTCTGTGACTGCACAATTGTATGCATCTTCCAAGGTGAGGTTAGCTTCCAGTGAGTGCAGTTTCATGTTGACAATCCTAGCGTTTAACAATATAAACTTGAGGCTGTTTGTAGATGGGGTTTTTACACTGGGAATTTTGTCCTTGACACACAGCTTAAAAAAGGTACTATGGGGGTGTCAAGAGCCAGTAGCCGAAATCCCAGGGGTGACAGATGAATACTGTCTTTGGCAAAGCATCATGGTCTGTCGATCATGTCATCCCAAATTGACAGATACTTGAGGCTGTTTGTAGATGGGGTTTTTACACTGGGAATTTTGTCCTTGACACACAGCTTAAAAAAGGCACTATGTGGGGTGTCAAGAGCCAGTAGCTGAAATCCCAGGGGTGACAGATGAAGACCATCTCTGGCAAAGCATCAAGGTCTGTCAACCATGTCATCCCAAGCTGACAGATACTGTATCTCCTAGAATGACACTGGAAAGTATGGTAATTATGTAGGTCAACCATTTTCTGTTTGTATGGAGGCATCATCCTAGGTCAAGGTAAAATGCTGCTTAAGGGTAGAGACATACCTGACCAAGATACATAGTCTGAGAATTCAGTCATGTCTCTCTCCATATAGACCAGAGAGGTGCATTGCTCTTACAAACTTAGAAAGTTGATAGAATAATAGGTTTTGCATTAGCATGAATTTTCTGAAGGATGTAGAGTCTTAAACTCAAATATTTGTCATTATTTAATGAGTTCAATCTTCAGCTATTTACCAGAAAGGTACATATTTTAGGAGGAACACACCAAAAATATGAGGCAAAAATCTGGACATTCTGTGGAAATCTGTACAGTTGAGAGGTATGGGTACATCTCTAGTCATTAACACTAACATGGACTATGATGGAGTCATAACAGTACCTGTTGTTGAGAGACATGAGTGCATGTATGATATTGTGTATCCTGACACCTGACAGACAGCTGACCATGACCTTTTCCTTATCCAGTCTGGTGACAGGGACATCAGTCTGTCTCATGATGGAATCACCTATGACTAATATGTTTGATTTTGTCTTAGGGGGTTGACTGGGGGACACTGGCACATGGGCTATTGTGTGTAATGCGTTCTACAGAGGAATTATTATGTGTAGCATGCTTGTGTTTTGGCAGTGTCTGGTGTTTAGGCATGTTTCTAATAATGAAATATAATAATAAAAAATGAACAGACCATGGCTGAGGAGTATTAGATAAAAACCAACGATATTTAATGAATAAAGTAACAAAGTAAGTGCTTTCCCGATCTGTAACTGATCGCTTCTTCAGACTAATAATGACCTCTGCACATGTAGGTATGTATGATGTGGGTTTGGGAGGAGTGGAAGGTGAGGTGGGCATGCTGGCAACCTGCTCATTGTCATATGTACTGACTGCTATATGAGACAGCATGGATTCAAGGTTTTTCATATAGTCACATCTCCCACACATTGTGTTTCTGTGGACTAGGAGTAGAGGGTTTGGGACGCTGTCCACATCTCTTCAACAGACATTGCTAATGCCATTAGCAATAGATTATTGCTTGTGTATACATCACAAGAGGCCATGGTTAAGTAGTGGCCTGACATATGCTTAAATATAAGATGTTATTACCTTTATTATGTCATTCTAAGGTAAAACAGTACCTGACAGTGTGGGATAACATGGTGTATTAAGCACGCTGCTTTTCCAGCATATGGCACTTTCCTGAATCATAATCTTGTCATTAGGCAGGGTCACAATAGCATACTTAAAAATATGACAATGTACAACTCCAGCAAAATAAGGGTCATCCTGCTACACCCTTGAGGTTCACAGCCTCAAACACACTGTCTGTAGGCACTCTTTCCAGGGAAGATGTGGATGTCTGTGCATACACAGAAAACTTGTTCAACTTTGCAGTCAGTTCTTCAGTATTGCAAGGCTACAATGCCTGTCAAACAAGCAGACAGCAAGTGGATGCTGTGTGAAATAATGTGGGACTACAGTTTGGTGTTCTGGGAACCTAAATGTACAGTTTGACATACATAGGACATGCTGGAGAGACAGGAACATCTCCAGAAAGTATGCACTCCTCTGCAGTAGTCCACACATCCATGTCACATAGATCATGTCAATTACGCTTTTGAAGGGCAGGCTGCACAAATTGATGTGAAACTGTTACCTAACATGAATCACTGCCACTGAGGACCTTGCTTGACCAACCTTGGGCATCTATGTCACCTGACGTTTAACATTATATTGTGATACAGCAGTAATGCTCCTAATCACCATCAAGTCAGTACCCTAGTTAAATCCTAGGAACCTTGGAACCCAAGGCATAATACATGCAAAACTGAACCGATTAGTCTGGTTGCTATGCAAGGCATCTACCTGGAAAAGGCTACAACAAGCTTACAAACCCTTGCATCATCTGGGATAAGTGTGTGGATCAACAAACAGGCTGTGACCTGGTTCTTACCATGGTATTGGTGCTAATGTTTTGCTTCTGGTTTGAAGAAAAAGGAAAGGAACATTGTATCCCAGCAGACTGTGGCCGTGGTTATACCAGCAGTATTAGTAGCCAGGCAGTAGCCATTCATGTGACTTCCTTTGGTGAACAGCCAGAGCCAAATTGAGGGAACTCATTCCACTGTTAATTAAGGTATGTGTTTAAGGTAAGTATGTTAGCCAAAGGTATCATTAAAAGAGTAAACGTCAATATACTTGGCGTGCCCTAGAGTAAGGCAGTGAGTACATTAACCATTATGTCAACCAGCTGAACAACTGCCAAATCATGTGTTATGTCATGGTAGTCATCTGGAAAATGTGTGCTGGTAACCCTTGCTTCTAGCACGACCTCCATATATGTATGTTATTTGTGCAGCTGTGGTTGTCTGTCATATCACTAACAAATCATTAAGGGCTGCAGGCTGATATTACTGGGCCACATTTGAATTACATACTTCAAAATCCTCAGGGGATTCATGCCAATGCATAACCTTACATTCTATGTACTTTCTAGAGTTGTAATAGTAATAGGAATAGTTAAAATGTGGTCCTAACTATAGGTCTTGACTTCCATTATTTAGAAGCAGACATTCTATCTGTACTGCTTTGGGTGGATAAATATGTGATGAGACAGTCATACATATCACAATTTATAATGGTGATGTACATATACATGTATTTTAAATGCTAGACACAGCTATATTTGAATCCAGGACCATTTGGACCAAAAATTAATGTTTTCACAGCATTAAACAGATTGAGCTACAGAGTCACTGTTAGTGCAGTTGTGTTTTTACATGTTGTACATATAATTGCGCAATTACCTGCTGTTACATAACATTTGCATATATCATTATGTGTATGGCTTTATACTGATGTATTTCTCTACCAGAGTCCCAGTTAAATTCCTATTTTTCCATTACTTTCTTAGCAGATTGCTCTGGAATGTGGCACAATATGCTTAATGATGAGAAAATGGCAATTACTATATTTTGCTTAAAACACATGTGCTAATTAACTGGCTGTGTGACTTGGTGGATTGATGCACTGTTGTAAAAGTGAAATGTCACTGGGTTTGAAATATGGCTGAGGTGTATTTTTTTGAACGTGATTATTATGCTTTCAAATACATGTAGTAATATACCGCCACTTAGCTTAGCTTAGCGATGCTGAGCATATTGCAGCATTGCGCAAAAATTCCTTAAAGAAAATAAAAATGGAGAGACTGGACAGTGGTGAAATTGGGTGCAAGCAGTGGAAAAACATAGTGAAACACAGGTAGATATGTGCAGGAAGGGTGTAGGAAAGAACCAATACTATCCATTTCTTCAACAGCAACAAATGTGCACTTGAAAAGATTTTTAGATGAATTTGGACTGTCATCCCTAGGGAGAGGAGTGGTGACAACATAAGTATGTTGTCAAGCCATTTGGACCAAATTAAGTGTGTCCAGTGGACACATATGCAAAATGGAGAGCTACGTCTGGAACAATATTTTTTTGGGGACAGGTGGTCTTTTCTTAGCGTGAGAGTGGAATGTTGGTGAAAGGACATGGGTATGTGTGGGGAACATAAGTTGGGAAGGTGAGGAAGCATTTGCAGACAGACAAGACAGCAGACAGGGATGATGTGGGACACAAGGTGAGGGTGAACACCTTGGTTGAGGAGGGCATTGTGGGATCCTGGTCCCAGGGACGTTCGACACAGTAGCAGTGTAACTCAAGTCGTCACCCTTGGGACTGTCAGCACTGCACCTTCACTGATCCTGTGGAGGCAGTGGTCAATGCCAGTGCCTAAGGACAGACTGCCCCACCAGGACAGACAGCATGCTCTCCATCTAGCATAGAGGTGCACCAACAGTTTGTTGCTCAAGCCTATGCACCATGTCTGGCAGTTGATCTTGGATGACAAAAGTGTCCCCTCCACTTCCACTTCCAGAGGGGGACACACCCCAGCCTGTGGAGTCAAACTACCTGATGGACCAGGTAGTGCAGGGGCAGTGGAGGGGGTGCCACCAGTTTGTGGCCTAGATGTGCTGAGCTCTGGTACCTTGGCTGGGGGAGTCAAGGTAGATGAATTACCAGGAACTGGCCTACCTTGTTGTGCTGTGGTAAATAAAATATAAACATAAAAGACAAATAAACATAACCCAAACAAATGTAATTAATAACATAACATAAAACAATAGTGAGTAATGGAAACAAATTGAAAATAATATAATGAGGAGCACATCGATAAATAATGTAAAAACATTTTTTTTTACCAGCAGAGTAACATTAAATTATACATAAGCCCAAATTAAGAGGTAATAACAAATAATATGATAATATCAAATGATAATACTAAATGTATATTGATTAAATAAAAGAAGAGAAGGGGTGGGGTGAGAGAAAAAGAAGATTGGTAACTTAACAGATAATGTAACTATATAGACTACTACTACATACTTCTAGACATGTTAGATTTCACTTGTGAAACCACTGACTGCTATGCCATTTATTATTTGAAATACTAACCTGTTCCTTACACACACACTATAGTACAGATCATGATGCATCCAGCAATCATTCAATGTTGCTTATATTGTATATATGATGTTCCATGTACATACCTCTCAACCTCTTAGCACAGGACATAATAACCCAAGCTATACATAATGGTGGTACAAAGGGACAATGACAGGCAACATTCTTAGATTGTGTGCTCATAAAAAAGTAGCAAGGTGTTCTGATAAAAAATTGCCATTAATTTACATTTAGAGTGATGTTATATATCTGCAAATCAGAGGACTGACATTTTTTTTTACATTGATCCCCAGCAATGTGGCAGAGACTGGCCAGTAAAACAAAATCATATACCAAACAGACAAGACATATGGGACAATATTCAGTACATTCTTCAAAAATCGTAACAGTTGAAGAGTCATGTTCATGTACATTGATTACACTTGACAGCTGGACAATCTTGGCACAGGTCTATGGGTGTGCACTTCACATTCAAGCATAGTTATGTTTTATTTATGACATGCCAATACAGTACTGAATACTGCACAATTTCTTAGTTGGCTGATGTGGGATTAGAACTCACAAGCTGCGACTACAGTAATACTGAACATTTTATTTGAAACAATAAACTATCAGAGCACCATCTCCTTATTGATTCATATTGTTTCAAATCTTGCATTTACACACATGGATAGCTGTGTACTTCTGTTAAGTTACACATTTACCCTATTCATTTACTGACTGCAACCTAGAGCATATTTCAGATAAAATGAGCAGAACACAACATTGACTCTTAATCTGGGTATTGCACATTTATTTATGACATGCTAAAATAGTACGGAATACTGCCCAATATCTCAGCTGGTTTAGGATTAGAACCCACAAGCAGTGACTACAGCAATATTGAACATTTTATTTGAAAAATAAATTATCAGAGCATGGTTTCCTTTTATACTTTATTGATTCATGTTGTTTCAAATCTTGCATTTACACACATGGATAGCTGTCTAGGACTTCAGTTAATGCACACGTTTACCCTATTCATTTATTGAGTGCCATCTACAGCATATTTCAGACAATCAGCAGACCACAACATTGACTCTTAATCTGGGTAAACCACAACATTAAGTAATGGTTGGAAGCTATGCTACACAATAATGCATGCTTACTTGCTTTAACTTGCTTTACCAGTTCAGACATGCATGACACATTAATGAAAGTCTATGATGTCTCAGGTATTTCATACATGACTGTTAAGACTGCAGTATGTATATTTACTTTATTTTATTATGAAGTTTAGCATTAAGTTATTACTTTATTGATTTTCTTACATACCAACTGCTTGCCTTATCCTGGCCAAATGCCTTGTATGGGATTGGACATTGCAAGCCCTCTCTTCTGCAGCTGTGGTAAGAGAAGGAAACCATTATGCATACCAGTTTTGCACAAATTCTGCTTGCATATTGATAAATTACTAGAAAACATACTTACATATCTGTGGGGTGTTCCCATCCCGAGCATCTTGGATCAGGTATCCAAGGTTTCCCTCTTCCTTTGATACAGGTCATCATAATGGTGACAAAACTGCTCACCAGTGTGGGGGATACCGGTTGCACTGGTCAGGTCCCTGACCAAACTATCCCAGGCCTCAGACTACACTCTGTGCCCTGATAGTCTCCCTGCAGCAGCTGGGGTCCATAGCAGCCTACCAGGAGTCCAATGAAAACCCTGGACTCCTGCACACCCCACTGTTGTGCCCTAAATCATAGACCTTCCCCCATGACAGCAGCCATACCCACAGTCAAGGTCAGGCTCCAAGTAATTATGTGAAATTCCCACCTATTACCCTACAAATAGGCTGTATTCCCGCCATTGCATGTCATACTGTAACTTTCAAAAACATGCCGCATCACTTAGCATCGTGCAAACTTGCACAACCCATGTTTAAGCGAAACTTAGGAGCAAGCAATCTTGAAAAGACCATTGACCATGTTTAAGTGATGTTTAACATTGCTCACCGATGTTTAACATTGCTCACCTTTTCTAAATGCAACAGTTATTGAATTTAAAGTCAACTGATGTTTCAGTCACCTGACACAGTTTCACAGCAATATATGTAAAAGGTCTAACTGCCCAGGACTTGATCGC
Organism: Protopterus annectens; assembly: GCF_019279795.1. NCBI lineage: Eukaryota > Metazoa > Chordata > Ceratodontiformes > Protopteridae > Protopterus > Protopterus annectens. The sequence goes on along the minus strand of NC_056727.1, from coordinate 834,948,954 downwards.
AGGGCATACTACACTGGAGGTCATGACTCAACCTCTCTGGCCACTGGGATACTGAATGGAACTCATATATCTTCAGATATACTGTGAAGGTGCCTGTAAGCATAAAGCGGCTTCACTGCATGGGTTTGCATGCTGGTAAGCACCATATAACTACAACAATTAAATGCATCTGGTTTCTATTTTTAGCTGTCTAGCGTATGTCTAATGCATAAGTGTGTAGCACTAAGCATTGTTAAATAACGTGGGGCATTGTGCAAACAAACACATAGAAATAAAAACATAGAAATTAAATGCATCCGGTTTCTATTTTTAGATGTCTGGTACATGTCTGATTTATGGCTCTGCAGAGCTAAGCATAGTTAAATAACGCAGCACAATGCACAAACAAACACATAAAAATAAAAACAGATAGAAATTGATGTCTGGCACATGTCTGATGTATAGTTGTGCAGAGCTAAACATAACTAAATAATGCAGTGCATCACACAAACAAGCAAATAAAAGTAAAAAAATAATTAAAATAAATCCAACTTTCAAGGTCAATGGGTTGAAAAGTATGTGGGTGTGCCATCAGTCTTACATGGATTCAATATCCGTATTTTTCTGACCTCTGTAGGTGCGCACCACAATTAATATGCATGGCGCACTGCTGAGGGAGTATCGTGGCCATGTATATTGATACATTCCATGCAGACTCTACATGGAGCTTACACAGACTTTATTGAATCGTGAGGTATATTTTTTCTTACTCCTATTTCTCCTCATTTGTTCCATTTTTCTGAAAGAATTAGCATCTGAATACACTAAATAAGTAAATTAAAACACTCCAGGAAATTCAAATTATTACATGTTGGGAGGATAGCCCTTGCAGATGATTGAAAATGGTTTATTGCATGTCCTAGATTTTTTCTGCACACCATTGTAGTACAGTTGGAATCAGAAAATTTGACCTTTCCCCCATTGTCATGTGATCTTGGAGTTGCTATATATAATTAATAGGGGGGAGAGTTGGAGGCTAGCCCCTGCAAACAAAAAAAAAAGTTTTACTTTTCTTGATTCCATTCAGTTGTTATTGCATAATTTTCCTTTTCAATGTATTGATATACATCCATCATAACATATTGTTCATAACCAGTTTTGATTGATAACCATATTACTGAAACTTTATTCCGTGAGCATGTATTTTACGGAAGAAAAAGCCCACCACTCTGGGAGTGTATGCCCTCAGTGTACCGGCCACTATTATAATCAGCTACAGTATCACTGAAATACAGAGATATGAGAAACATATGCATGCAGAGAGCCACATACTGGAACTAGCATTTTTGGTGAACTATTCAAAAATGCAGGTTTTCACAGCTAATGTTTGAAGACTTGCACATCTCTCTTCGCCTCTCCCAGAGAGGAATGTACTACTTTAGCAAGAAATGTAGCTTTCCAGTATAACCTTTAAAGCCTCTACCACTACACCAAGGGTAATGTACATTACTAATGTGGACCAATGGATGAATCTGCTGCTATTAAATTGGAGGAGACTAAATAATAATAATAATAATATTTCTGAGCTTTTTGTGAGTATTTTTTATTCTTGGAGTACATAAAAGTTTATATTGTTACAGAAACAAGGTTTGTTGATATTAACAATATACCTTAGATAAAAGGGTACATTGCTTACAATTATATTAGAAATCACATCAAAGGTGAAGTACTAATCTCCAACTGTTACCATCCTGTATACATGGGCAAGTAAACAAAAAAAATAAATAAATCTTTCACATGCCATCAGCAAAACCTGTTTCTGAGCTTGCTTATTTTTACTGTTTAGGGTTTGCACTGTCTGCCTGCACCACCTTAGTAATGGGTGCTAACCCTAACCCTAAACCTTAGCATAATTAAAACATTCCCATAACACTGCCACTCTACAAGACAGTCTCAGACACACAAACATTCACAAACACATACAAGCAACACTACATCTATCCCCTAACCTAACACCTACCCTTACCCTAAAATAGACAAACTTGCACACAAACACACAACACCTATCCTTCACTCATCCACGACGCTAACCCTAACTCACATACACACACAAATATGCTCTCACCTGCCCTCCCTACCTGTATCAACATTCTATACCATCGACAAATCAACAGTTCAGCCATCCGTAAAACTGACATTACATCATACCCCTGCATTTGTCAAATAAATGTACATTTGGTCAAATGCAGGGGAACCACATCTATATAACTAGATATAGATATACACACATACACAAACATATTTAGGGGGATTTCAAAAACATCCTATTAACTCCTTGTATACTGCTTTTAATTCCTGCATTCTTATCTTTTATGTTTTGTCTAGTTAGAGAGTATAACACTGCCAAATCTTTGGTGGGTTTCAATCAACAAAGACAACACACAAAATTTCAGTTTCTCTACAGATATAATACTTTTAATGTATTTATCTAACCAAAATGCTAGGAAATGGTAAAAATTTTAAGTCTTGTGTTTATTACAATGTAAGGTGATGCAAAACATTTCAGAATACCATTTTTACTTACAGAATATCCCATAGCACTATTCTGTAGCATACACATTTGTACATATAATATCTACCATTACTACAGCAGTTTGAGGAAGGTTTCAGTTGTGTTACCCTCTGTTCTTTTGTGTTTAGGTATTCGGGGCTGTTTGAAAAGATTCTAGCTATTTTATTTAATGCCCTAAAATGATAGTATTTAGTAAAATATTTCAAGTTAAGGCAAGAAAAACACATGAGAGCAGTCATGATCATTGAAGCAGAGAAGTCTATCTTTGAACATATTGGCTGACATGAACTGCCATGATTAAACTTGCCCATAGATGATTAATGGTTCTAACACAAGTGACCTTATTAAACAAAGCAGTGAATGGTTTAATATGGTGGCAATAAATAATAATTATTCTCTGCTTCTCACTTACTGATCCCTCCTCCTTCTCTTGACTCCTGCATAATAATGTAAAACATTTTCTGATTGTGCTCATTAAATGCCAATTGTGTGTATGATGAAGCAGAAAAGAGGGCAATTTATTTAATACGATAGTCTCCTGCCAAGACCTAAGCCTATAACATATGGAGAAAAAAGGAAAATAATTACTCATAATCCTGGATGCTGCTCTTTGCATGATATACCACTGAACATTTCAAGAATAGTTTCATTGTAACATGGACAACTTCCATTATGATTTCTATGACTTAATATAATAGCATAAATAATTAATTATAACTCCATTCATGTTAATATGCAGGTTCCACTTTTGAATTAAAAAGAAAAATATATGTTTATGTCCTGTGAGCAGATAAGAAAAGACAAATATTTACATCATCATTCTGAACAATACATGGTTTGTGCTTGTATGCATACGTGTGTGTGTAAGAGACAGAGAGACAGACAGACAGTGAGAGTATGGTTTCGTAGTCTATAAAATAAGAATTATTCATATATTATTTTACCATTCACTGCTTTGTTTAATAAGGTCTTCTTTGACTGAATGTGGTTTGAGTTATTTTGTTTTGGTCTAGAGATAGCTGCATCTCTAAACTACTTTGATATCTCTTGAAATTTTCTGAAAAGATAAAATGGGGCATCTATATATAAAGTATCACTGAATTGTTCTCTCAGTTTCAAAGACAATGGAAGGGTTGCATCTTATATTTAAATTAAAAAAAAATTGTGGATTTTATATACCTGCAAGGAAATGTAAGTTTGTAAGAAAACTAAATAAATGCATAAAAGAATGAAACTATCACTTTTGTTCAAAGCCACATCTTTTTAGACTTAACGTTATATCACTTCTGATTGTATTCATGTTTCATTATTTCATTTTCTAATTACCTACTATATCAATTTAAGGGTCGTGGGGGGACTAGCATTTTTCCCTGCACTCAGACATAAAGAAACTAATGCCAGATAAGACACCATTTGATCATAGGATGCACACACACACACACACACACACACACACACACACACACACACACACACACACACACACATGGGCAACATGGAGAATTGTATGTACACCTATGGTATGTTTTTGGGATTTGAGGAAAAATGAAGCACAAAGCAACTCCTGCAGATAAAGAGAGGTCATGCAGATTCTTAAAAAAATTAACCCAACTGAAACCAAACTTGAGAACCAAGTGCTAAAATGTGGTAATGCTATTCACTCTACTGCTGTTATCACTGAGCAGAACTGATAACATTACTTATGTTTTAAATCCAGAATACAAGAAATGTTGCAGTTAGTCAGTTTTTAAGAGACATTCTGATGTTAATTTATCCTTACAGACAAAGGTTTAAATCTCTGTAATTCATTCAGATTTTCCTATGTCATCTCTTTGGCACAGAGGGAATTTCGCCTTGACTACTTGAGAGCAGCCATCAGAGTGTATGGCACATGTAACATATACCCCGGGATTCATGAACCTTGCGCCAGGCGCCAGCATAGCGTCGGCGTTATAACGCCAAATATGGCTGCTTAGCGATTCAGGTATGAATGAATTCCACGTGCACTACCGGGCGCGCGCCGGATCCGCCCTCTCGGGCGAGGTATGCAAAACACACTGTGTGCGGTATTGCACCATGCAAATGAGGGCAAATAGCGATCCACGAAGTGGCGCAGGTGTAGCGTAAGGGCACGGCAATGTAAACCAAAAAAAAAACGGTTTACATTTACCCAAACATACCGGAGGAGTAATGGAAGGCTGTCAAAGTCAGGTATCATATAGGTGCAATAAGCCAATGTGGAAAGGCACCGAGAATGTCCAAAGAAAATATGCACAAAATGTAAAAAATGACATAAATGGCACGTATGTAGAAAGAACAGCAGACCCCCGGGATATGTGCACAGAAGTTGTAAAGCAATGAAATAATATGACAATGTCCGAAAAGAGCAGTAGAACACAAATCAGCTGCACAGCCACCACACACCATAGTATGTATGTAAAGCTGCAACCCCAGCGCAATGGTTGTCAAGGAGTGGTGGCGGTGTCCGCGCCGTAACCATGTATTAGTAGTCAATTCCATGCAAATGAGGCAGATAATAGTGAATCGCAAAACGGCACCGCGTAAGGATGGAGCAAACGGCGAGCGGTACTACACCGAGGAGTGGTTTACACGAGATACATGTCAACCACAGAGGGTGTGCCACTGTAGGAGGAAGGATATTGAGGTCAGCAAATCTGGGCTGTACAATGCACATCACAGCATCAGGACTGGCGTGTTAGGAAATAGATGCGCTGAGAGTACAGAATGCACGCATAATGCATGTGCACGAGGATGACTACGCTCCTAAACCAGTCATGTGACGGCCTCACCGCAACAACCAGGGATA
>NC_056727.1:834927605-834943076 GCF_019279795.1 Protopterus annectens | reverse complement strand
AAGCATTCTATAGCTATGTCACATATCTCATGTCACCAAACTAGATCTGCTCTGAGTTAAGCAAGCACAATAAAGGCACGAACATTACAGAATCCTCAATTGATATTGGCAACATCCTGGCAGAACTGCCTCAAAGCTGCAGCACACTGTAGCAGAATATCAGAGCATCCATGGGACCAGACAACATCCTGTATTGCATTTTATATGAACTTCTCAGTTCGTACTTGTCTCTAAATATGCACCACATGTACGATAGTCTCACATCGTATAGCACTCTGTTAGGCTTACACAGCAACATTATTCCACTCCACAAAGGTGGCAGCACTACAATGGACCACACAGGACCTATTTTTCTATAGGCCTGCAACAAGCCTTGGTCTGCAAGGCTATGGTGCATATCATGGATCACTGTCACAGAGACATTGGGTACTTTCCAAACGGCTTTGACTCTTGTTTGCATTGTTAAGGGTGGACTCATGCCTCCTAAAACCAGGTGGATATCTTGGGAGACAGTTACCAAGGCATTAGATATGAGGGTAAGGGAGGTCCACAGCCTACCTAGATCTTTCATAGGCTTTTCAACACCATTCCTCCTTCCTGTATTATCAACATACCCATCTACCTGAACATTAACCTCACGGCCATGTGATGGTTTTGCAATGTGGCTCATTGACAGAACTCCACACAGTGGGAGTTGCATACCTCTAGGTCCCACTGTATACCAGTTTTCACAAGTGGTATCTCCTAGTGCCTAATCTCGACCCCCATATGTTTGGGTATATACTTCTCTGATGTGCAGACAACAAACACAGTGGATGGCTTTTAGTTGAAAAAAGGTTTTGGTAGACCCGGCATGCAAACAGTAATATAATTGTTTCCCTAGCTGTTACAGACTTCACCCACTCTGGAAGGGTCGTGACTGGGACGGATACTACTGGTGTTAATGTCAAGGACGTCCAAGCTGAATGCCTAAAAAGTGCATAGTCATCCCTTTGATATAACTAATTACCTGTGGATCACTACATTGGTGCTAGTCCCCTACATTAGCTGCAGAAAAGGTAATAAGAGATCCACGGGAACCCCAGTAGATAGTAATCTCTCCTTCGATATCCTTAATGACAAGGTCATTAGAATATCCTTCTACATGGGCTCTAATCTCTAATGTATTTGGCATCTCCAGATCAGAGGGCCATTGTGACTTACACATGACATATTAGACCCTGTTAAAGGATACAACACCCCATTTGGGAATGTTATACCTTACCAGACAAAAAGCAACAGCTTGAAGACCAATACAATTCAGTACCACACCAGAGAGGATTACTGACCTGAAACAGATGACCCATGCAGCTGACCCAACCTAAGAAACTTCAGCTGTTGTTACTCAGTTGCATACAGCATACTCTACAGGTGCTCTTCGCTTGACACTACAAGGCCTTATGTCCAACTTCTTGTATTGCTTGGATATGTCTCCAAATTAAACAGAAGCCCTGAGAGCTACATGCTCTAGAGATATACACCTAACCACAACGATGAGTAGGACATGCTGGATCGGATAGATTCCTGACCCGACACTCCCCCATGCTTCTTTGGAACATGATTCCAATGTATGTCAGGCAGGTTCTCTCACTAGCACTCTTCAAGGAACCTTGATATGTGATTGAGACAGACATGTACCCCGAGGATCAGTGCAGTGGGTCTGCTGGACAGTGGCACAGGAATCCATTATTGGCTGGCTGCCCAGAGGCAATAGGGACCAACCTATGGGGGTGGTGAAAGCCACGACGCTTAGCTAGGCTTACAACATGCCCTTTGGTAAGACATGGCCTAGTACCCACTCTTGCACATATTACATGTCTTATGTGCATGGATAGTTAAATAGCTCTTCCATTTTCTTTGCATATCCCATTAACACGATAAACTGTCAGGCTCACCAAAAGACATATGTATCACTGTTATTGTGTATTGTAAATGCCCGAATTGACATAATCCAATGCTTGTCTAACATTACCCAGTAATGCTATGTAGCTTCTTGTAACATATATCTGCTCTACAATAATTACCTGTACATCATACCTGTTATTGGCTGGCAATATCCCACAATGCAAACTTCATAATTTGCAATAAATGGCCCAACCCTTCCACATGTTATTCTCTGGTTCATTTGCACCTGTCACCCCTGGGGCTTCCTCGATATTAGCCAAGGTACTCTTGCCACCCCCTGTAGTAGTTTCCTTTTAGGCAAGGCTCAAAATGATAAACCTACTGCCCTGTGAAACAAAAATGGAGAAGAACTAAGGGCATATTTTTGCTCATTGCCAGAAGTCTAAACCTCAAAGATGCACACCCTCAAGCCCTCCTCAGTGGATGGAGAACATCTGATGTCTGTGCTGTGACTGAAACCTGGTTCCAAGGCTCCTGAGCACCCCAGCACTACTTCAGGTTATACCTCATAATCATGCCTCCCGCCCCAATCTGATCCTAATCCACAAAAGGAGGAGTATCCATTACATAAGGATAAATTCCACACCTCCAGGTTAGTGGCATGTCGCACAAAGCATCAGGACATCCATCCAGGTGCCTGCGTTAACTCATAGGTAAAACTGCCCTCACAGTTTGTAACAACACATGCTACCAGACCACCTTCTCAACCTGGTGAAACCCACACAGCCTTCCTGAAGACACTGGAGAGTATGATATGTCTCTCCAACACCATCATATATTGGTGACTTCAACTACTCCAAACATAGACTGGGAACATTACCAAGCCCTGGAATCTCTAGCCTTAAAGGTTCCTTTGAGTTCATAAACTCAAATGCTATGGAACAACTAGTCTTCCATTCCCCGCAACAAGAGGAGTAGAAAACATACTAGACCTGATCATCACAAACATGGGGAACAAAATGCTCCACACCGGAAGTATATCCCTCTACTAAAGAGATCAGACTATAAATTAACTTTAATTGGTATTCCATATCCCGCCCCACCCCAGCAAAGAATCTTACAGTGAAGAACTTCTCAAAAAGCAAACTTCACACTTCTAAGGAACTGGAGTGAGGTATCCTTCAAGGCCCCGAGCCAGTGGAAACTACAACCCACGCTGCTGGAAACCTCTTATAAATGCCTTTCACGAAAGCAATCTCCCAGGAATGTATGGATCAAGCAATCCCTAATAAAATCAAGACCACTTTCCACCAAAGGTAGGCGCTCGGCCCGGTGGACTCCAGCTGGCAACAAATCCTACAACAAGAGGAGAAAGCTACTACACGACAGAGCAAAAATCCCTAAAAGGGAAGGAGTATCCTCTGATCATCACTAGTAAAACCACCGACCACTCATAAAAATCATCCAAGGCCAACTTTGAGAGAAAAAATTGCTAATGACACAAAAGACAATCATAAAGCCTTCTTTTAGCTATAAAACAGAAACCTAGGCGGAAACTCCCAGATATGCTCAGAATTAGTCCCAAAATGATAAAAAAATCACTGAACCCACAGACATCGCTTTCAACATACTGGCGAGACATATATAGTGTTCAGTGCAAATTTCTCCTCCTCCCCAAAAGGAGAAATATCTATCCCACCACAGAGTCTTAGCTTCTCCCAAACATCTCTCAGATGCCTCCCCAGGTGAGCTGCTGCTCTCTAAAGCAAAAAAAAACACAGCATCAATGGGACTCATAGACGGTGATCCCCGCGCAGGTGCTATATGAACTCAATGAGGAACTAAACTCACACATGAAGGCTGCTGTTTAATCTTAGCCTTTACTACAGGATACGCATTACCTAAAGAATGGGCGCATTCTGCAACTGTGGTCCCATCCCACAAAGGCGGTAACTTCTCAATGACTTCTTGGAAATTACTGCCCCATAAGCTTTGACGAGCCTTGTCTGTCTGCAAAGCTTTTCATGTGGAGAGGACTGGCAATGGGAACTCATAACAAAAGACATTGGTGACTCCATGACACTGGATCCTACCTTAATTTTGGTTTTGCTCGAAGGGCAGGATCTCCTTGCCTCTTGAACTTAATTTAATTTTTTCGGGAAACAGTCACTAAGGCCAATTGATGAGGGTGGCAAGGTGTCTACACAGCCTACCTTGACGCAGCAAAAGCTGCTTTGACACAACAATACCCACTCGGGCAGAAAATCGCCAGAAAACTCACCAGCTTAGATGTAAACCCATATGTCACAAGATGGGTTGCAAACTGGCTCAAGAGACAGAACACACCAGGGTTAGAGTTGCTGGTGTCAGACTCGACTTAAGCCGGTCACGAAGTGTCCCACAGGGCTCAGTCCTGGACCCCCCTCTTGTTCGCATTTATTTTTCTGAAGTGCAGGCAAACATAGGGGATTTCAGGGTATCGACAGGACAATTTGCAGGATGACTGCAAACTGGGCAACTCATAATTGACACCCATCAGATACAGACATCCTCCAGAAAGGTCTCATGGAGAATGGATAACTGCCAGAGCCATGGCCTTAAGCTAAATGCCAAAAAATGTATAGTCATACCCTTTGGAAAAATGCATAAATCTCTAATTACCACATAGGTGGTAACTCATTAAACACAGGAAGAAGTTATCAGGACCTAGGGACCCAAGTTGACAGTAACCTCTCTTTTGACACTCACATTGCCAAAGTGGTTAGAAGACCTTCTACATTGCCCACCTGATCAGCGAAGGATTCACATCCAGATCAGAGAGGTCATTGTACCCCTGTACTCTCTTCACTTATCAGACCAATGAGTTGAGTAATAAACGCCTGCCCATTCGAATGTACCCAATTGCCCGACACCTGCAGCAGTTGGAAAGAACCCAAAGAGTTCCTCACCAAAAGGATAAAGGCCCAAACATATGTCATAATGATGCCCGACTGAAGAAACTCTAGCCTCTATTCGAGTCGTGATACCATCTGCCTCAGAGGTGATCTTGTGCTCTGATGATACAAGGCCATGTCCAACCTGGAATTAATGGACATGCTCCACTCAAAAATCCAAACTACCTCAGAGCCATGAGAGCAAGAGACTTAAACCTCAACACCTGGATATAAATAGGACATTTGCACTGGAGGGATAGATTCATCACCCAGAGACTCTTACACTATGGAACAGAATCCCCAGTCCATGTGAGGCAGAGCCCCTCACTGACTCTGTTCCCAGAAGAGAAACTGACGAGTGGATGGGAGATCGATAATTTTACTCCCGGAATCATCTCTGCCATCAACTGCTGGACAGAGGCACAGCAAACCAATGGAGTATAGTATTCTCATCCCATAAGTGTAGGTGAAAGCCACACACCTCTGGCTAGCTTATAAATGCCCAAGGGCAGATATAGCCACTAGTATGAACCTATGAACCTATAATACACTCCATACATATGGCTACAGTTACAACATATCAACATATACTATCCCTATTTTGCTTACAGTTAATATTATTTGTTGGACCAGTTCTGCCATACTGACATCGGCCTGGTGGAGGAGTATTTCTGTTAAAAAGCCCTATATAGAATCCCACTTGTGGTGCCTATATGCAGTTTGCCTTGTGACCTACAGAAGTACACACAAAATACTACAAAGCGTTAAAAGTATGCTCAAATAACAATACATCACTACCATAAGATAACTGTTTCCACTCATATATGGATTCGTGCACTTTAAATACTACAGAATGAATTTTCACATACACAGATATACTGACTGTTCTAATAATACCTTATTAGTAACCTGGAGGTAGCATCGTTAACTGGTTGATTCAATCCTTTTCAGTTTGTGTTTCAATGTTCTTTTGTAATGTTCTGCTGGGTATATAATGGGATGGTTTGAATGTTTGATAACACATCCTTTCTCACAGTTACATATCGGTAACATGTGGTATCCTGTCCACCAATGGTGCTGTTCCAAAGTAGTTAATTAGATGCACATCAGCAGTGTACAGCTACTCCATTAGCCAATACCTATGGCAACAGTGGTGTATAACTGAGTGCTCCTTTTGGGCATAGTCCGCTTTTGCCTTTCTACTTTTGAGGGAGATAAGCCTAGATGCCTGTTTTTAGCATTATATTTCAACAACTATATGGAGACACACAGAGATATATTAGCTTCATGGGAATCCCTGTGGGACTGTGTGTAATGGCTAGACCGATTTAGTTCTACATGTGAGTACAGCTGTTATGTTCAGAACAGTGCTACTTTATGCAGGCTTTGTTTGTACCTGATAACTTCTGTGCAGATGTTTAAGTTCAAGTAAGGCAGGATGTTTGGCCAGCTTAAAGCCATATTGCTATGTCACATGAACTTTGTTATATGGTGTACAGTGTGCTTACCAGACATCACCTTTGAATTGGTGTACAAGTGTAGCATACTGTGCTGTTACTTCACTGGATTGCTATCATTGTGCCTCCAGCCTGTAATGCACATACAACCTCTGAAATGGGATTAGTGCAAACAAACTCCTGTTACATCAGCAGCTGTTCCTATTTCTCTATAACAGCAGCTATTTCCTACATAGTGGTCATGTTAGTGTGTCTCTGACAAGGTATGTTAAAGGCTTCTGCAGATAATGGTACAATGAGTGAATGATTTGTGATGTTATTACAGTTTGTATTGTAATAATAGTTTTGGGTGTGGGTGTGATGGTGGGTGTGCTTAGCAGATGCAGGTGTGTAGGAACTGCTTTTATACATAATCGCTATGTGCATGAGGGTTCCTTCCCTATTTGAACACTCTATCCTTTATGGACTAATACAATGGTAATTGCAGGCTGATTCATTAAGGCACTGTTATGTGGTTCCTGTATAGCATGCAGGTGATGTTAGTCCTTGAATCTCCTCCTTATGGTAATACATCTGAATGTAATAACGTGTTTATACAAGCATGGATAGCTGTGTATTTCTGTCATATGTATTTGAAGTCATCGTAGTTGTGTTGGAGACTGACCCTCTTTGGCTAGGGTTGCCACCTTTTCATATGGCCATAGTGGGGCCTTTTCAGGACACGCATCTGATTTTACAGGCCGACACAAACCCACGGTCAGTACAAGGGATAGAACTTTCCTTTCTTGCCTAAATATAAGCTTATTCTTGTAGCAGTTTCATTGCTTATCCTGTTTCCTGTAACATGTAGGTATTTTAGATACAGAAATAACTATTGTATGCAACAAGTACAGTACATATTGGGCATAATTATGTCCTACAATCCCAGGACATTTGCCATGTTTAATATATTTGGTCAGGACACAACCACCCAGCAGGAGTGTCCTTATAAAATAGGACAGGTGGTAACACTATCATTAGCTCATGTCCATAGCACATATTTTGTAATAGTGTATGAGCATATGCTCTCCATAGCCTTTGTTCATAAAAAGATTGGTGAGTAGGCTGAGGAATGTGTGATTGCTATGGTCCATGTTATACACATATGTGAACACTTCAACATCTGTATACAGGAGACTAATGGAATCCCGAAACCACAGTGTTCTGATGAACACAGTACCGGGACCAGACTCCCATACCCCACATTACCGACATCAACAGTAACTAGTGAAAGTAACATGAACATGGAACACACGCATGCACACACAGACACACTGCTGCAACCAACATCCAAACAGTTCACCCTCGCTTACGTGATGCCAGGCAGATGGCCAAGCCCCCTACACCCCCCCATGTAGGTGTCTGCCCCCCAGCCACCACCCCTACACATTAATAATTCTGCCTCCTAGGCTTGTGCAAACAATGCGCATATAGCTAACCCACAACCACACACATTACAGTCCCCCAAGAACACACACACCATACACAGAACACACACTTACACACACTACAGCCCTAAGAAACACACTTACACACTGTAACCTACCTGAACCGCAATACCAGAAGCACTAACTAACTGTCCATTAACATTGCGAGATTACATGATGTCATCTAATTGTTTCGCACTGTGTTCTTCGGACCTTAAGCCTAAGGATTATACTCTGCAGCCCATGTAAAGCAGTCGGTATGTGGTAGGTATCCCATTTATATGTACCTCCATGGTTATGTAGATGTTGTTAAGTTGTTAACCTATCTATATAGCTACATATATATGTATATCCCCATATATCGACATATCTCTCAATCTCTCCCTCTCTCTCTCTCTCTATATATATATATATATATATATATATATATATAAAATGGTGTATATATATATATATATATATATATATATATATATATATATATATATATATATATATATGATGTATATATACATATATATATATATATATATATATATATATATATATATATATATACATATATAAAACATGCACCTTTCATTGGGTACATGCCAGTTTGTCCTATTTCAACACATTCCTACCTTTTCTGTTTTATCCTGTCAGCATACACGACTGTAATGCTAGCTTGGTATGGTATCTCCAGGTAGCTTAGTGGTATGTTATTGTGATGAATGTATTACATGATTTGTTGTTCTAATCTTGGCAGTGATATCTTTACCTCTCAGAGCAGGCACTGGTAGTAAGGGTAGATTAATGTACACATTTTCAGCAGTTGTGTGTTCCAGGCATGTTTATAATTCTGTGGAGAACTACCTATATATGCAAGCTGTGTTTAAGGTATACTATGTAAGATGTACACATCTGTGAAAGATTCCTGTCAGGGATACTCCCATTATTTGGAACTACATCCCTGATTATATTATAAAAACCCTCACTTCCTTTTCCGGGGAATCCTTGCAGAGTGGGTGGTGAACAGAAGCTTCTACCCCAGGGATCCGTTGCAGAAGTGGCTCTGTTCCACAGAGGGACAGTTAGTTAATCGATGGTAAGTCGGCAACAGCAGACACGCTTTTTTGCCTATGCTTATAGAGTGGCCCTTTCGGCAAGGTTAGCGTACGTACCTACCTATGTATCTATGGAACCTATACATACAGTATAGACACATACGCTGATAAGTTTAATTCTACTGTTCAGGTATTGACTTACCTTGTGCCAATGGTAGGTTGTGTGTACAATAGTTGAGGGTTACTCTATGTAGGATGTGACACATATGTAGACCACCCATACATGACAATTCCGCAGGTGGTCGGTGTGTGTGCCATCCATGTTTTGCTGTGTCGTGCAGGTGGAGAAGGGTGTCAGTCCATAAAGAGTGCCTACACCTGTCAGCCTTTTATTGTGCCTAATATGTTCTCTTTGCCAAGAACATGGGCATACTGGGCACACCTCCATCTTCGGCCTACTGGGACTAGCACAGGGTGTTCATGGTCTCGAGCCCTGTGCCTGTGGGGTCCCCTTTGGCAATGTTGGTGGGCTGGCAAGGGCCTTCACCATTCTGTCCCTGCTGCAGCCTGTTTCTGCAGGATCATATTGTGTAGCAACGCCGGCACATACTATGAAAAATGTGGGCTGCGTAATGCCTTGGAGTGTACTGCAAGGCTCACACCAGATATGTCCAAGCTAAGGGAATCATGATTTCCAGCATCACAAACACGCCACTTCTATGATGATTCTGGTTTCATGCGTGTGCCTTCATTATGGTATGCGTTCTTAGCAGTGGCTGTGTGTGCATTTCTGATGGGAGTCATACTCCAAAGTTCCAGTGCATAGCGCCAGTGGATCCTCAACACCAGGTGGCCATATGGGATGTCCCTCCTGCAAATACCTGATAAGCAGCTGTGAGGCATGCCAGATGTGGGAGTCATGATAGCTACTTCAGGGCTTCCAGCAATACATCATCCATGATAAATAAACCTGGGCATTGCACATGACCTGGCAGTTGATGGAGGAGAATCCCTTATGGTTGCTTGATATGTCAGCGCTCTACCCTGCTCTTCACCAGGTGGTGACTTCTCCTTGATGTGTATGTGTCGCGTGCAGATCTTATTGCACCCAGTACCTCCAGGTAGTCTGCCCACATGGTGGAAGAGATGCATATTGCTGGCCAGCACCACTCCTCCATTTATAGGGGAAGTATATGTGCTCATTGACGTATGTGGTAACATGGCATGCCTGAGGAACTGGTGAAGTACCCTGGATGCTGCACTGCCTGTGAGATCCTCATAGCGATATTCCCAGTTGGCATTTGGAAGGTACCTGTGGCTAGTATTCTCAAGCTTACACCATTAACACCTTTGTGTCCACTGGGATGGGTTCCCCTCTTTATTTCCTCTGGCTCCCTGAGGCATGTATCGACACAGCTCAACAAGTTGCTGCTGCATGATGTCCTTGTCCACCCTGTAATGCTCTACTATCTCCAGATCATGCTAGCCCCTGGTAGGTTACCCTGGGTCTGAACACTCTTCTCCTCCTCCAGTGCCTGAGTTGGTTGTTAGCATCATCCTCCACACCACCGGCTAGTCTCCAACACATGCTGGTGAATCAAAGCTATGGCAGCCCCCTAACATATACATATATTAAAAGTTCCCGTCTGTATACACCTCAATGGTGCCAGACTGTCTGGGAATACACAAGTGGTGTGTGGTTTTTCAAGCACCTTATACTATTGTGCAAATGGATGATGCTTGGTGTAATTGGGTGTGTTTGTGCTATTCCCGCTGCAGGGTGTCTTAATTATGTGGTTATTTTACAGCAGGTACTGCTATTGTGGGGCCTTCAATGGTGTTGACTTCTACTCTTGTCTGGCTATGATTCATCTATTGCCCTTTACTTCCTATTTTCAACCTTGATTCCCCTCATATTGTCAGGCAATTTGCTATCCAGCTTCTGCTCTTTCCTTGTTTTGTGCTTCCACAACCCAGGATTGTGTTGGGAAGCTGCGTTATGTAGCTGATCTACCTGCAGTTTGCTTTTGTTCTGCTGTGATACAGTTCTCTTTCTTTTGCTGTTGGGCATTCCTCCTCTTTCCTGTTCTGGTGGTAGCTGCTAGCAGCCTTGTTAGCTGTTACACTATCGCCCACTGTAGAGTTTCTAGGAATGTTAATTACTCATTTGTACTCCAATTACCATGCTGCAGCATTTCCTATGTGTCTTCCCCTATCCTTCCTGTTTCTGCTGTGGCGTACGTGCCGCGCAAAGCGCTTACCGAGGTTTCCCCCATGCGCATTTTCATCTGGCGCTCCATTACGAACGCTTGAATTTACCTTTGTGATGTTCTCAGCTAAGCAAAGCTATGGCTACTTCCACAGTCCTATCCTGCGGCTTTGCAGCAGCAGCTTATACAACATGCAGACAATTTAATAAGCAATGATCCAATGTGCTCCACAGCTACTGTGGTGCACTCCTCTCTTGATAATCATGTTGTTTACCTCCTTGCGGCCACTCGGTGTTTGGTACTGCTACTACGCGTGAAGTACATCGCACTACGCCGGGCGTGGGCATTTGCGATTCAGTATTACTTGACTTTCTATTTTGCATGGCATTGACTGCTAATTCCTAGATTACCGCGACGGAACATCTGTTCACAGACCCTTAACCCAACCCTTTGCGCCATAGGTTGTGGTGTAGCATGCATGCTCGTTGTCTATTATGGGGATATCAATGAATTAGATGCTACATTACACGTTATGATTTCTATGACATCTAATATATATTTTCTCTTTGTAGCCAGTCCCATTTCTGCGCACCCGATGCACTGTGATTTTTACTTTGCGTTGGTGTGCCATGACATTAAATGTTATTTTTTATATGTTGTGCATGTTGTTTTATGTACTGGCTATGATATTTTAGCCACCGGCATATACATTAACATTATAATACGTAAGTTTGGTCCGCTTTCCTGGCTCCAATTTTATGTTTGACCATGTAAACCTCTTTTGGTTTTACATTTCATTACATCTCCTTCATGCACCACTTCATGAATACATTTCTATACCTTTATTTACATGCCACACTGCATGCGCGGGGTAATTAACATACATGCTCAGGAGTTGTGCAGCTCTGGCGGTAACTGGTGTAGTGCACATGGAAACTCTTACACAAATCGCTTTCGATAGCCATATTTAGCTAGATCACTGATGCTACTTTCGCGCATGGTGCAAGCTTCATGAATCCCGGGGGTTCTTCAGGCTTCTTTAAATGGTTGTGAACCCTTCACAGTTCCTTTGAATTTTGACTCATTTCAAGCCACCTTATGTTTAGGAAAAAAATGAAAGAGCATTTGTTAAGATTAAAACAAAGATGATTACTTGACTTGCCAAAACCTCAGTGGCATACTCCAACCAGGATTCAAAAGCGACAGGTACTAACATAAATTTTACTAGGCATTATTTTTAATTTAATTCAACATTTCATAACTGAATAAACAAGCCAGACAAAATAACCTTGTTCAGTCATGTCAAGGAGAAAGAGAGCCGGAAGAGCTGCCCGAAGGCAGGTAGAGCTAGGACTGTGATAGTGAGGGTGGAACTTTGAATGTTGTGATACCGAAGCTGGTATAGGGAGGGAGTTAGCTGATATGATGAACAGGGCCGGTTGATATATTGTGTGTGCAAGAGACCAAATGGAAGGGTGCAAGGCCTGGGTGTATCGGGCGGTTTCCATTGTTTTATCATGGTGTGGAAGGAGGAAAAATGGCACAAGGCATTGTCCTGAAGGAACAGTATGCTAAGTGTTTTGGAGGGGTGAAAAGTGTCAGATAGGTGATGTTTATGAAATGGAAGTCCAGTGGTATAATGATGAATATTGTTGGTGCATATGCTCACAGTTAGGTGTGCGATGGATGAGAAAGACAAATTTTGGAGTGAGTTGGATGAAGTGGTGATGGCTGTACCCAAGGTGAGACGGTGAGCTAGACAGATTTCAATGGGCATGTTGTTGGTGAAGGGAGACAGAGGGATAGAAAGTGATGGTGGGAGGTATGGTGTTAAGCAAAGAATACAGAAGGTCAGATAGTGAGCAGTTTGTGAAAAGGATGGACATAAACATGATGAGCCACATACCGCTTTAACAAGAGGGAAGACATAGGGTGACATAGGGTGGGAGGGAAGATGCACACAGGTGGGTTATATCTTGTGTAGAAGGCCAGTCTGAAGGAGATTGGAGACTGTAAAGTGGTGGCAAGGAAGGTGTAGCTAGGCAGCATGGGATGGTGGTTTGTGGGATGACATTGGTGATCAAGAAGAGAGGAGGATATGAGTGTGAGGCAGCACCAAGAAAGGATCAAATGGTGGAAGTGAAAAGAGGTGGTGTGAGGTGATGTTCAGGAAAGAGGTTAAGACCGCTAACAGGCACTGGGTGGCAGCGAAGAGTTACCGAATAGCGGGTAACTACAGTAGAAACTAGTAAGAAGATGGCTAGAAGGGTGTGGTGTGACTTTGTCTGGAAGAGGAAGGAGGACAAGGAGACCTGGTGGTGGAATGAAGAAGTACAGGAGAGTATGTACAGAAGAGGTTGGCAAAGAAAGTGGGATTGTCAAAGAGATGAAGAAACGACAAAATTATAAGGAGATGAAGATTGCATAGCAGAGAGAGGTGGTGGAGGCTAAGGATAAGGCGTGTGAAGAGTTGTATAAAGGTTGGACACTAAGGAGGAAAAGGCATATTGCCAATTGGCTAGACAGGACCGAGGCTAGTAAGATGTGCAACAGGTAAAGGTGATAAGGATAGTAAAGGAAACATACTCACAAGCAGTATGTTGAGGAGATACAAGTACTTTGAGGGCTAATGAATGAAAGAGAATGAGAGAGAGAAGGTTGGATGATGTGCAGATAGTGAATCATGAAATTGCCAGTGGATGTGAGGGAGGAAATGAGATAGCTATGAAGAGGATGATGTGAATGGAAGGCTGTTTGTCCAGATGACATACCTGTGGAAACATGGATGTGTTTGGGTGAAATGGTGGGTTTGCAACTAGATTGTTTAATGAAATCTTGGAAAGTGAGAGGATGCCTGAGGGAATGGAAAAAGGTGTTTTAATTTTGATTTTTAAGAATAAAAAAGGTGATGTGCGAGCTGTGAAAAATGACTTCTAGAGGATTAAAATTAGTCAGTCACAGCCTGAGTTATGGGGAAGAGTAGTGGAAGCTAGGTTAGAGGGGGTGATGATTGGTGATCAGCAGTATGGTTCATGCCAAAACCTTTTTCTGAATCACGATGTTTTGTTCTAGTGTTGATGAAGTACGAAGGCAAAAGGAGTTTTACGTTGTGTCTTTGCGGTTTAGAAAGCATATGACAGGGTGCCTAGAGGAGTTGTGGTATTGTATGAGGAAGTGTTCCGGAGTGTCAGAGAAGTATGTAAGAGTGATAGGATATGTAGGGTAGTGTATTGATGGTGAGGGTGCAGTGGGGTGATGGATGCATTTAAGGTGGAGGTGGGGTTACATCGAGGATCAGCTCTGAGCCCTTTCTTGTGCAATGGTGATGGATGAGTTGACAGACGAGATCAGTAGGAGTCTAGCGGACTGATGTTTTCAGATGACATTGTGATCTGTAGTGAGTAAGGGAGCAGGTGGAGGAGACCCTGGAGGGGTGGAGATATGCTCTAGAAGAGGAATGAAGGTCAGCAGGACTAAGACAGAATATATTTGTGTGAATGAGAGGGAGAACAGAGGAATGGTGAGGATGCAGGGAGTAGAGGTGGTGAAGGTGAATGAGTTTAAGTACTTGGGATCAACAGTTCAGAGTAATGGTGAGTGTGGAAGAGAGGTGAAGAAGAAAGTACAGGCAGGATGGAGTGAGTAGAGAAAAGTGCCAGGAGTGATTTGTGACAGACGAGTACCAGTAAGAGTGAAAGGGAAGGTCTACAAGAGGGTAGTGAGACCAGCTATGTTATACGGTTTGGAGACAGTGGCATTGACAAAAAGGCAGGAGTCAGAGCTTGACGTGTCAGAGTTGAAGATGTTAAGATTTGCACTGAGTGTGACGAGGATGGACAGGATTAGGAATAAGTATATTAGAGGGTCAACCCAGGTTGGAAGGTTTGGAGACAAAGCCAGAGAGGCAAGATTATGTTGGTTTGGACATGTGCTGAGGAGGGATGCAGAGTATATTGGGAAAAAGATGCTAAAGATGAAGCTGCCAGGTAACAGGAAAAGAGGAAGGCCTAAGATAAGGTTTATGTATGTGGTGAGAGAGGACATGCAGGCGGCTGGTGTGACAGAGCAAGATGGAGATGACAGGAAGAAATGGAAAAGTTGATCTGCTGTGGCGAACCCTAACGGGAGCAGCCGAAAGAAGAAGAAGAAGTCATGTCAAAGACCTATGGCAAAAATGTATACATGATAGAAAAATGTATGTAATATTCACAGTATTTTGATTACAGGTACATTAACATTGCATAGAAGACTAATATAGTATATGGAAGCAAAACAGTCGCAATGTAAAACTTATTGGAGTGCTACATTCAGTTAAAAAACTGCAGAAGGTCAGAAGGAATGTTGCAGATTTTGAAAGAGAAATTGTTTAAATTCAAAACATAAAAAAAAAAATAATAAAAAATAAAAAGTTTGACATCAGGATCTAGGCACACAACATCAGGAGAATATATTTCCATAAGAACAAGGCACTTTGA
>NC_056727.1:834910901-834927105 GCF_019279795.1 Protopterus annectens | reverse complement strand
AGCTGAACTGCATGCTGACTAACCGGTCTATTTATTTATTTATTTATTTATTTATGTATGTATGTATTGCATTTGTTTACCAGGAAAGTCCACTGGGCCTAAATTAGCCCATTTTAAGTTGAAGCCCAAGGAGAAAAGCTCCACATACAAGGAAATATTGCACACAATAGTGAGTATATAAAACAGTTGTAGTACATGAAAATCAAATTGATGACAACAGTGAAGAATTGTTTACAATCATGGTAAATGTAGAAATAGAAAATAGTATGCATTCATATAACATGTAAATATAAATTTATAATTAGCAGTGAGGAGAACTCACTTAAAGATAAGAAAAGAAGGAGACAGATGGGCTAAGTAGTAGAGATAAAGCAAGCTATAGTGATAGCAGATGAAGTTAGTATGGTAGAAAGAATGAGAATACATAGTAGTAATTAAATGGAGAAGAGTAAGGTTCCAGTGAAGGACATCACTATCTAACACAGTTTAGCTATTCAACAAGGTATAAAGCATCTTTGTAGACTCCATGCTGTTTTTTTCTATAGATTCCAAAACTTTTGGAATACAGACATGGAAAGGAGTCTATATGGACAGAATGTTATGGGCTGTTGCTGCTTTAATCCATTTGTATATGATACAGACTGAAGCCAATGCTGCTGTTGGTGCGAATAGGCCTAGGCTGAGAAGGAGAAAAGTTTTCAGGCTCCATTTAACTTTTCACAACCTACATGATGAGGAGATTTTGGAGAGCTACAAAATAGACAGAGACACATTACAGGAACTCTGTGACCTCAACCGTCTTCAATTCAGAGCCAGAGCCAACTGAGCGGGACCCATTCCAGTGGAGACAAAGGTATGTGTAGCCCTTAGAATCTTAGCTGCAGGTACCTTTTACAGACCAACAAGGGGCATGCTGGGGGTCTCACAGGCATCAGCATCCAGGATCCTCCACCAGTTCTTGAATGCTATGCTTCAACATGCCAGTGACTGCATATATTTTCCCTGTAGTTCTGAGGAGAGAGACAGAAATATGCAATTGTTCTACCATACAGCACACTACCATGAAGTACTGGGTGCTATAGATTGTACACATGTAGAAATTAAGGCACCATTCAGGGGACAGGGGAGGCTATACATTAACAGAAAGGGCTACCACTCTATCAACTGCCAAATCATGTGCAATGCCAAGGGAATAGTCTTGAACATGTGTGCTGACAACCCTGGGAGTTACCACGACTCACATATCTGGCACACCTCCCAGTTGTATGAGATGTTTGCTAGGTTGATATCACACAGGGGCATTTACTGGAGGATGCAGGATATGCACTGGAACCATGGCTGATTACACCCATCAGAAATGCATTCCCACCCATGGAAGAATGCCATAATGAGGCACATGATTAAACAGGAAATATCATAGAACAATTGTTTGGGCTGCTGAAGTCACAGATCCGGTGCCTTGATACATCTGGTAGAGTCATGCAGTGCAATCCATGGACTTCTGCAGAAATATTCACAGTATGTGCCATGCTACACAACATAATTCTGAGAAAACAGCTTTAGCGGAGTCATCAAGGGGAAGGGGCACACATCCCACCACCAGTGCCAAGGTCACCATAGCCACAGATAGATGAGGAGTCAAGGGGGTAAACACCAGCTGCTGTGGATGTAGGTAGATGTAGGTGTGCTCAGTATGCCCTTACATTGGTAAGAGTCAACATATAGCACACTCACTCACTGCTAGGGGACTAAAACCTTCCTCTTACTCGCATACATATAGTAACATTGATGCAAGACAACTTCCACAACCTTTACCTGCCAGTATATTGACTGTGTACTGCTTACATCAGACAGAGTCAGCCTGTTGAGATAGCAGTCCTGCTTAGTACAAGAAGAACCACAGGTTTAGACATTTGGTGTATGTGCTTGGGTGAGGAGCCAATGGTGCAAAGCTTACTAAAACTGTGTCAACTGCTGCATTTACAAGGTAAGTCATGAATCTGGAGTGTATTCTTTACTAATACAACTGTATGGCATATCGTTGTATTTCATTACTTGGCCTGGTAAGCTAGTAAAAGGTGGTAGATCTGTACAGAACTAACCTTAACACGTGACAGCAGAGACGTATTTGACTTATGTGTCCATTACTAAGTAGTGGGCCTCAGGCATCAAAGATTCACACAGTCATACCTCTCAAAAGTATTGATGATCACTGCATGCCCTCAATTTAGCACCATATGTTTGTACTGGAAAATGGTTAAAGAGAGAATTTAGAAAGTAATGATACACATTGCAGTTTCTGACTTTATAACCCTCACAAGATCATTCACTATAAAGGAGGGACATTTTGATGCAATCAACTGTCTAACTTTCCAAGGCCAATATAATTCAAAGGTACAGTTACCAGTTCAATATCACAAATGCAGCTATACTAAGCACTAAGTTAGCTATGCACCCTGAGTGTCAGACACAAAGCTATTGTATCCCAGAATCCAAAAGATAGAAAACAGGGATATGGCACTTTATCATCACTTGCACAGGGTGTTGTGTGGGGGAGCAGGAAGCCTTGGCTGACACAAAAGGTTGGTGAGTGTGTGTGAGTAAGAAAGAGAAGAAAGCAGACGTGAATAAACCAACAGATAGCAAGTGAGACAAAATGAGTAACTGTTATGTGTGTCTATAGGGGTCCTCCAGATGAAATTGGAGTCTGAGTGTCTGCTTTAATGCAGCCAAATTCTGTGCTAGTTCTACATCTTGGTATGTCAGACATGTGTGAGCTGTGCATGGTAGAGGTGTTAGTTCATCATTGTTGTCCCTGACCATGAGAACTGGCTCTGCCTGGAGTTGCACTGGCACCTCCATGACCAAGGTCAGATGCAGTGCTGCTACCTGAATGTGACTGATGAGCTTTTTTCATGGGGATGCCCAGGACCACAACTGCATTGCCTGCCATGACTGAGTGTTAACAGCACACTCACTGATGGAGCAGTGGAAGTACTGTCACTATGAGAGCGTGATCAGGTATGGTCACTTTGTCTGACAGCAGATGATGTGGCTGACCTATGCCCACGAGGATGCTGTTCTCCTACCAGCAGATTTTCCATCACAGACATTGTTCGTTCCATGACAGATGTCTCTTGGACCATCACAGACACCCCTCTTTCCAATGTGTCATTCATCTGATCTAGTGAATCTGCAACGTGGTGGAAGCAGTCATGTACATCAGACTGTGCCACATCCACAACCCTGAGCATTTGTCTGGAACAGCTATCGGAACATACTTGTGCCTCCATGATGGCCCTAAGCATAAGTTGAGTGGCACAGGAAGAAACACCTGCAACAGGTGGAGGAGGGACAGCAGGCACCCTCCAAGCACCCCTATCAATCCTCCTGCATGGCACCTCATCCACATTTTGGCTATGGCTATGGCTACTGGCTGTATCCAATAGAAATGCAGAGGATGGCTGTATGTCACTCTCAATGTCAGATTAAACATCTGCACCCCTGAATGTACCTCACTTTGGCCACCATGATCATCAGCGTCTGCTGATACATTGACAAAAGGTGGCACAGGCCCCACACTCCCACTGTCATGATTACCTGTTATAAAAAGAAAGAAACATGGGAATACAATAATGCCTGCAATACTATAATGCAATATATTCTAACAAATTAACAATTCTTCCACTGTTGCAGACAGTATAGTAATATGCACAATAGGCCTGAGTTCAACATTGCACACTACAATATTTCTTTAAATTTCTCAGCAGTAATGACATAAAAAATGTTTGTCTTACCATCTGCAGATGAGATACTCCTCTGTAGTCCAGATGGTCCTACAAGAAGTTAAACAAGAGGTAAGGGCAACATCATCACAATTAACAGTAACACAGTGGGTAATGCATTTAACCCTTTATATGTCCATTAACTATAATTTCAAGATGAATGTGGCTGACAACTCTAACCTACATTTATAACTGTAGCAGTCTTCAATCACCCTTCCAAAAAGACATGTGAGACAGAATTAACTTATTGATTTCAGTTGTTTTAGTATACAGCAGTATGCAACTGTTCAGATAGCAAGGTCTACCTGGAAGCTCCTCCTGGCATGTGCTTGCTGTTTGTTGCTCTGACACCCAGGACATGATGTATTGCACTCTCCTGGATCTCTGATATTGTCTAGGAACTCTTCATTGGAGGTTAATAGTGGTTCTCTAGCAGGCCATCATCTGGTAACCACCTGGTCAAAGTCCACTCCAGCTGTTCTCCTCTGTGCATATGTGATCATGTCAGTGGCCCTATAGTGTGCCTTCTCATATATCCTGCAGTGGCCACCCATAACATTGAGATCATCTACTATCTTTGATGTCTGAAGAAGTTCAGGTTACTTGTCTCAGATGAAAGCGCTAACATATTAAATATTATCAGTGATATGCAGTGTTTTATTGCATTTGTTCACCTCCTGACAACTTCCCGTTTTGTGTTTATTTGGTTGAGAGCTTTTTCATTTTTCATTTATTCATTGACTATCTGCCACCATATTTGCATCCTATGTGTCATATCTCCTCACCCCCTTTCCAACAGAAAAGCATCATGTTGCCAGAAGTCATCTACAATCACTTGGTTCTCAGCATTGGGTAAGGGGGAGGGTCTAAGTGGATTGACATGCATGGGTGGCATACTCATAAGTGTCCTAAAAGACAACAGAAGAATAATGCACATAAGTATCACATAACCACAAAATAACTGTTTTCAGATAAAACAGAAAAGGTAACCAGTCAGTATTACCCACTGGAGAAACATAAAACAGTCTAGAGATGTGAAATACTAACATCAGGCAGGATGCAAAACAAGGCAAGTAGCAAGAACAATGTATCCTTGCTTCTGCTATAACAGTAACTCTCCTTTGCTTCCCCCAACAAAAGAACTGTCCATTCTTGTTTGTGCCATAACAGTTACTCAGCTTTGCTCCCCCAAAACAACAATCCATGTTTTTTGTTCTGAAACAGCAGGGAAATAACTAATTTTGCTAACAAACTATCTTTGAAATGCTAAAAGTGCTATCAAAAGAACTGTCCCTGAAACATTTGTACATATTTATGCAGACAGCATTTCATTTACATGTATTGGCAATCATGTATACCTCTGAAATGGCTTGACAAACATGCCCATGCCATAAGTACACCTTTAACTAATGCATATAGATAAAACTGTAAAAGCCTGTGCTTCAGATTCTTCTTAAATACATTCTACCATATGCTGTATGTAAGTGACAAAATGAAAGCATACTTTCTGAAGTTCAGTACTCCTCTGTACAGATATATCCTGAAGAAAAGAGTTTTTGCAATCTTCCAAACATATACAACTCTCCTCAATGTCAGTCTGCCTAGCTACAAGGTTGCCTTTTTATATAGTGCAGATGCATGGCTGTTAGCACAGTGAATATGCAAATGAGGTGTGAACTCATTAGAATTGCTGAATACCCAAAACTTGGATCCACGTAGGGGATGTAAACATAGTGCAGGCAGGATTGAACACCACTGCAGGCTGCCTTGTTTCCACTGTGTGGATCAGGTTAGATCTAAAATGTTAGATGTGAGGCTGACAATGTAAGTAAGCAGCACACAAGTCACAAATTGTGTTCTTTAACATCCAACCTGCCCATCATTTGTTAGCAACTGTATATGATATTATTTCAACTTAAAAGCTTGACACATTTTAAGGCCAATGATATAGAATGGCTTACACACTGCATGTCTCAGATTCCTGGTCAGATAAATGAAGAATGCCCGAAAAACACAGAAATGTAAGGCACAGCTGTATATTTGCAAGCAATAGTCATGACAAATTGTCTGACCACTAGTTGCACTACATCCAAAACTAATAAATGTACAAATAACACTTGTATTGTTTGATATCATTGTATATGTTTTTTGCAGTTAGTTGTGTGCATATTGATTTAAGTTCTTTGTTACACAGCTGTTTGTGTGGAAAAGAGGGATAAGACACCAATCCTGTGGTCTGAAGGTGCATTGCAGTGAGAATTCTAATCCAGACCTATGTAGCAATATCTCATGTGTAACATTTTCTGGTGTGTATGTCATAGATTGCTTTTACTCATTTCAAGTGCTCCTCTTTTTCAATTTTGTTTTCTTTTGGGGGAGCACTATTTGCACCATGTGCCACTTAGTGAAAACTGGAGAACTGGCCAGACAGGACCCAGCCATAAAATTGATGCATTCAATTAATACTATTAGGCATCGTGCAAACCTGCCAAATGACATTGCATGGTAGTTAACAGTGAGACCTTAGGAATGATTATTAAAATAGGGAACATCATGTAGCCTATCCTGTGGCAGCAGGTGTAAGTGTGAGGCTGGAGTACAGATGGGCTTGGGTTCTAGTACAAGGTGTGCAACCTTTGCTTTACTGTTGTGACAGTGAAGTTTATAGCAATGAACTGCCACATAGACAAGTATTTTCTTACCCTTCTTGTGGTAACAGATGTAAGTGTAGTATTGCCATACACATGGTCCTCAGTTTGACTACAGCATGTTCCATACACTTTTATTGCTGCTCCAGTTCCCATTATAGTCACTCTCACTTACATGTGACATTGTGCAGCTGATATTAATTATATGTATGAGGGCTGATGCAGTATTATTGTGTCAGTTATGTATTAATTTATCTGTGTATTATCACATTTATTCTCAAATGCATGACTGTGGGTATATCATATACTATATTCCTGTATGTATATTTCTGCTATCTAAACTGCCATGGCCTTAACATTGAAAAATACATAGCTGCATATTCATCCAATAACCACATATTTACTTTGCTTGCTATTATTGCTCTCCACTTGCCATCATGCAAACATGGTGCTCAGCAGTGTGCACTGCTGAGCATCATGTGTGCAACATAGTAAGGGGAGTGCAACATTTTCAAACAATGTGCACACATTCCCAGTAAACAAGATGACTGGAATAGGTGGGAAGCATCATTCTCCATTGCTCTAGAATCATGGCAGACATGACAGGTGTTTATGGGGTAGGTGTCAGGTTTAGGGCACAGAGATGGGGTGCCCAGGAATCCAAGATTTTTATTCGCCTCCTAGTGAAGACCCACAGTGCCAGGCTTTTGAAGGGGGACTATTTTGGCTCCCAGTATAAGTCTGAAGCATGGGATAGTTTAGCCCATATGTAACCAGTACCACAGGTATCTCCTGAACTGGTGAACAATGTAGGCATCCCTACAGTGACATATAGGCAAGAGTGGTATTCATAATGGTATTTTGCTCTGTTATGTTTTTTTTCCACAGCCACCAGGGACAATGAGGTCAATGTATGAACCCATGGAGCTAGATTGATGAGGATGAGGGAAGCATGTGGTATGTATGCAGTAGAATAGTAGTCTTATTCTAGCATTAAAAGTTAAAGATAGTTTTTTTGGTATTTTATAGAGTTGCATCAAATTGAGCATGCATATCTCAACTGAAAAAGCAAACATGCATGCATTATTCTCTAGCACAAACCAAGAGAGTACAATATTAGACTTTAGTCCGAGGTTGTGGCTTCAAAGACTACACTTTTCAACTATACAACACGGTTAATTCTTCAATTATGTGCAATTTAAAGATTTAAAGTAAAAGCTTTATAGCAGTGGCACACATGCCCTGATGTAAAGTGTAATCTGTGTAATTGGAACACTCGTATGCACAATATATGCACATGTCAAGGAGTACTTGCTGCATTCTGTAGTATACTGTGCATCTGTTAGGAGCTAGTAGTCTTAAAAGTAAAAGTTATCTGTTAGAAGTTGGTAGGCTTAAAAGTAAAAGTTAAGATAATAAAGTCAATTAATTGGATCATTGCATTGTATGTCACATATGAAGGTAGTAATCTTATCTCTTTTTTTCTCTCACCCCAACCCTTATCTTCTCTCTTTTTATTTTATTTGTATTTGTATGTTATTTTTTTATTACATGTCATCAAATTGTATCCATGTCATCCATGTGTACTACATCAATAATGCTCTATAGCACAGTGAGGTAGGCCTGCCCAACAGGATCTGCCTTTCCCCCATCCAGTGGCTCCAGCACCATTGCCCAGCATGTCTGGGAGACAACCTGGCAGCACTGCCACTGCTTTTCCTGAACTACCTGCCCGCTCTGGTAGTCCTGCCCCAGAGGCTGAACCAGTAGTACCATCCAGGAGCAGTGGCAGAAGTGATTTTGTCACCAGTCCTGAATTTCCAGGGATAATGTGTAGGGTTGTGTGCTGCACTGTTGTTGCATACCATTGCTGGCTGGAGAGGCTGCTTTCCCTCATTTTACATAATACCAGGAGGAGGAGACACAGACATCAGGAATTCCAGCCAGTGGCTGAGTGAGGTGACAGTGATAACAGTCCAGTGGTTGAGAACTTGATTCTCTCTGTCACCCAGCTTGATGACCATGGGTTTGTGATGCTCTTCCCTCACCCCTGTGATGGTGTCCCCCAACCTTTTGTGTCCATCATCATTACTGTATCTTGCCTTGTTTACCTTGTCTGTCTGCAGTTGCTTCCTCACCAGTCCAAGTTACCTCACCCAGAAATTCCTACATCCATTCCCCAACATTCATCTCACTCTCTAAAATAAAACAAATAAATAAAAAAATGGCACCTGTCCCACAAAAAAAAAAAAAATCATCCTATACATAGCTCTCCATTTCGCATGTGTCTTCATGACACACTTGATTCAGTCCAATTGGCTATTATAACATAATAACTCACTCTGGAGGTGACAGCCCAAATTCAGTTAATATTCTGCACATATGATCAGTTGAAGAATTGGATACCTATGGTTCTTTCTTACCTCCCCCTGCACATTCCTGTATTGCTTTCCCTTTGTTCTTCCCCCTGCTTGCTTTCCTTTTCACCACTGTCCTATTTTCCCCATTTGTTTTCTTTAATGCATTATTGCACAATGGTGCACGTCATGCACCAACATGCAGCAATGGTAATATGAAAGTAGTTAAAAGTTTTACATATAGCTGTATGTGAAACTAGTACCTTCTGGCACCAAAAAAGAATGCATCACTGCATTGACAACATTAACATATGCTGCCACAGAATCATTTAAGTAGCATGTGTACTCCAGAAACTCAAAACTAAATGTCAGACGTTGTTCTTCCCCCTGCTTGCTCACCATTTCACCACATTCTTATCTACCACATTTTAACACCTATAATCTGGTCAAAAAATAAAATCACACACAACACACATAAGTAGGAAAAAAGCAGTAGATCCCACCATTTTTTGGCTCCATGTTTGTGAAAAGGTGCCCATCATGTACCAATGATTCATGACGGTGAGCAATGGAAAAATGCTGCAGTTACCTCTCCATAATACTGCTTAACACCACTGTGCTATGCCAACACACAGCAACAAATCTTTTATAAATAATTCATGTCATTGCATTAACACTCTGTAATGAAAAGTATTTTAAAGTATTAGATATGCCTGTATTCAAACCCAGTACCATATGGGTCAAAAAAAAGCAATGCATTAATGCATTAAAACATACTGCCACAGAGTCAAACAGCAGGTGTATTTCATAGGCTCAGTACTAATTGTCAGGCTTTAGCAATGCAGCTCACATTTGCGCACTACTTAGCTACGTGCACTGTGAAGGCTGCCAGCCTAGCTAGATAGAATTTTGTAAATAATTCTATGTAATTGTAAATATTAATATGATCCACAGGCTTGTTTCAGAAATGTAAGAAAACTGTGTTATGTGCTGAGCTTCAAAAATGTAACTACAGTGCACCCTGCTGGAAGAAAGCGGAAATGTGTATATACTCTATGCCTATGTAATGTATGTTTTCATGGTAGAAAACTGGGACATACAGAGTTAATTTGCAAACTCTAAGAAAATAAGCTGATAAGTAAAGAATTTTATGACTGTGTGCGATCTCAAGCTAAGAAACATGATGTCTGGGCTAGGGGTCTCTTTCTATTGTCTTAAGATAGAGATAATTACTAGGTTTCAGATGTAAAGTGTCCTTTATTGCTCTGTGACTTCCTGGCAGCTGCAGAAAACAGACATTTAAAATTTTAAATTATTTTAGCCTGAGAACTAAATCAGATGTGACAAGAATGATGTAATCTGAGATTAGTTAGCAGTAAGGTGTATTATCAATTTAAGAACTATCTCAGAGGGAAAGAGGTGCATTTTGCATTTTGTCCTGAAGCTGACAGCAATTCACCAGCAGTTGCTTTGCTCTGTAAGTAAGATTTAGATCTTAGTATTTCTCTTAGAGATAGGCATATAGCAAGATTAGTCTACCTGTTTCCTATATTTATGTCAGACTGTCCTACAATGTTGTTTTAAAGAATTTTATGTGATTTATGTCACGGTGTTGAATTAATGAGTATTGTCTTGTACCTTTATTATTTATTATTAAATACTTTGAAAGCTTTTTAACTGTGGCTTTGTGTAGAGATATTTAAGCTCTGAGAGTACTTGCATGTATTTGGTGATGCTGTACAAGCCATTCCTAAAAAAGGCCTTCAAGTCTTAGTCACACTTACCAATTGGATAATAATAACATTACACAGTAGAACTGGACACCTTTTGATATGATCATTTTATAGTAGCTGATTGTAGTGGTTGGTAGCAGGTGGTACTACCTTATAGTTTGGGCAGAAGGAGGCATAGCTATTGAACTTGTGCTAGCCTTCTACAGGAGTATGTGTGTGTGTGTGTGTGTGTGTGTGTGTGTGTGTGTGTGTGTGTGTGTGTGTCTTAAAGAGTTTGTGTGTCAGCTACTTGGGCAGGGATACAAAGCACTGGTTGAACAGAGAAGGTGCTGGAGGTTTTAGCTTGACCACTTGGCTAATGATCTGAATCCTATAGCTGTGCCAGTGGGGAGTCTTATTGGGGATCTGGAGAGAAAGGGAGAAATCAGCCCCAGGCTGACTGATCTCTGTGAGCTCTTAAGGGAAATTGTACTTTACTGTGTGTGTACTTGTTATCCTCCCAATGTGCACGTTCCTTACTGGTGTTAGTGGTGAGGATTGAGGAACATTGATTACTGGGCCAGTGCACGGGCATCAGATGCACATATGTATATCCCATATGCATATATACTTTGCGAATTGTCACGCAAACCCACTACTCGCCAAGCTATGGAAATGCTTATATTATGCTGTATTGCTGCTATTTACTTTCCATTTCCAATGCATGACATGAATTTACATGTAGAAACATTACAACCTGAGGGCCCTATATAACAGCATGTCACATATTTACAATATTTCAATGTGTTTGCACCTCCCTAGCACTGCATCCCTGTGGTCTCAGTACTTTTTCCACACATATATATCAACCACACTACAAAATGTAATGTCAAATGTTGTATGTTATGCAATGCATGTCAATCTGGTAACATGCAGAGCTACAACTATTAACCTATATGCCTAAAAAGCCATATCTGCAAGGCTAGTGCAAGAATCAGCATGGACCATATCCACAGGGACATAGGTGACCTTCAACACACTTGATCCTACCCATTTTGGTTTTGTCAAGGGTAGATCTTGCTTACTGACACTTGTGGACTTCTTGGATACTGACCCCACAGACCTGGATGAGGGACAACAGGACATAACGCCTATATTGAATTATCCAAGGCATTTGACAATATCCCCCATTCATGTCATAGTAAAGATCTCCCATCTGGCAATTAGGTCATACAGTACTAGATTTATAGCCAACTGGCTCAATGACAGAACACAAAGTATCCAAGTTGGGGAATGCACCTCCACCACTATCCAACTAACCAGTGAAAAACCACAAGGATCTGTGCTGGGCCCTCAACTGTTTGGAAAATACTTCCCTGAAGCACATGCAACAGCAGATGGCCTGTGATTTACCAAGTCTGCAAATGACTGTTAACTGGACACACTCATATAAAATCCCATAGTGATGGTAATATATTACAGAAGGGGCTAATAAAGACTAATGACTGGTGCCAAACTTACAAATGGAACCTTAAAGCATACAGTGATTTAATGTCCTCTTTGTCAGTGAAGTACCTCTGCTAATTATGATATACATAGGACATCCTGAGCTCAAATACAGTGTTGTGAGACTTGGGAACACATGTTGATAACCATCTACACTTTCATCACTATATGCCCATAGTTGTGACACACACACACACAATCTGCATTGCACACATCATGCATGTGGACATCACATCCAAGACCAGGGTAGCTATAATTCTGCTGTACTCCACCCTTATCACAACAGTAATGGCGTACAATGCTCACATCTGTCTGTACCTCACCAGACACCTGCAACAATTAGAGAAAACATAAGGTTGTGCATGGGATAATCCTACACCTCAAAACATGAAATACATGGAAATACTGACGTACCTATCACTGTACTTGGTATCATGCAGGCTGCTGAGAGGTGACCTATGCCTGCCCTGCAGAGCAGTCTCAGACCCTGCCCTTCTGGAAATGATGGGCATCTGCAATTCAAATGGGAATGCTTGGGAGACAGATATATCCCACAACGATTTACACTCCTTTGTGATAGTCTCCCACTGTGTGTAAAGCAGTGCTCCTCAATGACCCTGCAAA
The DNA here is from genome assembly GCF_019279795.1 of Protopterus annectens. Classification (NCBI taxonomy): domain Eukaryota; kingdom Metazoa; phylum Chordata; order Ceratodontiformes; family Protopteridae; genus Protopterus; species Protopterus annectens. The sequence continues at coordinate 834,914,473 of NC_056727.1, read as the reverse complement.
TGCGCAACCTTAAGTACTAGTTGGGTGATTGCAAAGTCACCTCTGGGCTGGCACCTATGCCCCCCCATGGATAGTGCCAGACGCTGCTGGTCACAAACTCAATCTGCTAAAAATTACCATCCAACTATGCTTAATAAGGGTACTTTGTGGTTTTACACAGTTAGGTTTCTACACACCATACATACCTCTCAACTGTACAGATTTATGCAGAATGTCCAGATTTTTGACTCATATTTTTGGCCCATTTTTCATAAAATTGTGGTTTACTGGCAAATTAGTGGTAAATCCTTAAAGATTAAAGTTAGAAAGTAATGACAGATATTTGAGTTTCAGACTTCATTAATTTATTTTATTTATTGACATTTATTAACTGGGTTGGTCCAGCTGGGCTTGTGGCCCATTTTCAGTGGTGACCCGAGGAGAAAAGCTACAAAAAAAAAAAAAACACAAACAGTTTACAGAGAATCAAATATTTGAGTCAAAAATATGGTCACAATCAGTTATACAAGAACATTAGAGAGACAAAGCAGAAATGCAAACACATGATATATACATATCAATATTTTTACAGACTAAAAATATATATTTACATATTTACAAAAAGAGTTAAGTCTAACAGTATTGATTGTAGAGTTTAATAAGTATCCACAATAGTGGAGAACTTAGCTGTATGTGGAGGTACAGAAAGGGTATATAGTAGGGTTGTGGGGAGCTTAAGTAGGGGCTTGAAAAAGACAATTTTGGAGGTGAGTAGATGAAGTTTGAGTTTTTCTTTAAAGTGGGATGGTGAATGATGGAACAAATGTCTCTTGGGAGTTTGGTCCAGGCTTGGGCGATGGAGTGTTTATATAGGAGTTTGACAGCAATTTTTTTGGGGGTAGTAGATTTGTAGTAGTTGCAGATTACAGGTAGGGAGAGTCTGTGGAGGAGTGTAGATAGAGATGAAGGAATAGAGAGCAGGGCAGGATGAAGGTTTATAAAGAATGCAGTATAACATTTGAAGTTGTGATAGCAGTAGAAGATGGGGGACTTCTAACGAGTGGAGAGTATTTAGGGCAAGGTAGTGATGTGTATTGCATGGAGAATTTGTAATAAATCTAGCTATCTTGTGGTAAGTTTGTTGGTGCTTGTTTAAAGTAGTAGTTTGGATGTTTGTGAGTACTGGGGCAGCATATAGAAGGGATGGGAGGAGAAGAGCTTGTGCAAGGGAGAGTCTGGCATTTGTAGTCAGAATTTTTTTGTTGCAATACAGTAAACCAAGTTTCTGGTGAGCTTTTTTATGCTTTGGAGGATGTGCAAGTTGAATTTGAGTTCATCATCTATGAAGACCCCAAGGAGTTTAGTGTGAGCTTCAGGTTGGATAACAGTGTTATTAGAGGAAGTAATAGTTAAGGTGGATTTGAGGTGAGAGAGAGATCAGGGGAAAAATAATAAGAGTTTGGTCTTTTTAGGGTTGAGAATGAGTAGATTCCTGGACAACCACTGTTCAGTGGATAGGAAGCCCTGTTGAGTAAGAGTGTGGAGATTGGAGATATTGTCTGAGATGGAGATGAGAGCCAAGTTGTCTGCATATTGAATGAGGGAGGATTGTTTACAAGAAATATAGAGATCATTGGTAAAGTCATTAAATATGAGGGAACCCAGGATGGAACCTTGTGGTACCCCAGTTGGGACAGGTATGAATGGAGAAATGGAAGAGAGCCATTTAATAGATTGCTGCCTGCAGGATAAGTAACTGGAGAACCAGGCAAGGGAGGAAGAAGATAGATCAAGGTCTGCAAGTTTAGATAGCAGTAGGGGATGGGAGACTGTATCAAAGGTTCATAGGTTCATAGATTCATAGGTTGGTACTAGGCTATCAGCCCTAGGGCCTATACAAGCCTAGCCATAATAATTCCCTGGATATTTCTTCCCACAATATTTACTTCCCTGGACCCCTGTATAGGTTCATAGGTTGGTTGCTTTGGAAATATCAAGGAAGAGACATGATATGAGTTTGTTATTGTCTAGGGCCTTGGCAGTGGTATATGTAAAGGATAAGAGGGCAGTAGATGGGCTGTGGTTGGGACGGACACCATGCTGATTGGGAGAAAGGAGGTTATGCTGGAGGAGGCAGTTGATTAGTTGTCAGTGGATACATTTTTTGAGAATCTTAGAGATGGGAGATGGAATAGCCATAGGTCAGTATTTAGATGGGTCTGAAGAGTTTCCACCTTTATGCAGGATTTCCATAGGGTAGGGATGGTGGATTCCTGAATATATCTATTGATTAGCATAGATACTGGATAGGCAATGGAGTCAGCAGCAAGTTTGAGGAAGGTAGGAGGTAGATTGTCAGTGGAGGGAGAGCAGGGTTTGAGTTTGTGAAGAAGAGATCTGATGTAGGAAGTAGGAACCAGATATAAAGAGAATAGTTGTTTGTTAGATGGATTGGGAGGGGTAGGCAGAGAAGTTTAGTTACAGTTGGAAGGTATGAGTGTTTGAATGGTTTCAATAAAGTGTTTGTTGAGAAGAGTAGCAGTTTCCAGAGGAGATGTATTTTGGTAGGGGCAGAGAGTTGAGTGGCAGCCGGGAGAGAGAATTGTGTTAATAGTATGCCAGAACTTGGATTTGTTATTGAATTGGGCAGAGTTATAAAAGGACCTTTTGTCATTATTGGCTTGTTTTTTTGTAAGATTTCTGAGGTATCTATAATTATGTAGCAGAGGTAATGCCTTTATTTTGATCCAGTCTTTCCAATCTCTATCTCTTTTTAGCACAAGGGACTTAGTTTCTTTTTAGAGCCAGAGAGCATAATTGGGTTTTATTCTAACCTTCCTAGAGGAAGCAAGGGAGTTGAGGGTATTCGGGCAGATGCTATTGAATCTAGTAACTGCATCATTGAGAGGGATTTGTTTAAGGATGGGCCAGTCAATGGTGGATAGAATAGAGTTGAATTGGACTACATTAAAATTTGAGAGTTTTTGGCAATTTCTATAAAGGTGGAATTTGGGGGATTGGATGGTGTATCTAGGGATCGAGGTGGGGATGTGGCCGCTAAGTTGCTCTAGTAGGGTAGTGGGGTTGTGGTAGTGGTGAGGGGAGTTGGTGAGTACCCACTCAATTATGGAGCCAGAAGATGAGTTTTTATGCAGGTGGGTAGGTGGATATCAGTTGATATAAACCATGCAGATTGATGCTGAGTTGTGAAGAGTCAGTTTTAAGTTTAAACCAATCTAGGTTAACATCATCTAAGATGAGAGTTTCCTAGGGAATATTGTGGGAAATACAGGATAAGATATTCCATAAAGTGGAGGAATTGTTTCCATGGGGGATATAGATGGTGGCAACAGCTAATTAATTTGTGAGGTTTAAGGTGGCAATTAAGGATGATGAGGTCAGCTGGGTGAAAGTCAGGGATGGGTGTGGGGGAAAGTGAGAGATTGAGGCTATTGGAGTGGAGGATGGCTACACCATCCCCCCTTTTTGAGAATCTATCAGAGCGATAGATATTATAGCATGGTGGGAGAATTTCATTGTTAATGATATGTGGCTTAAGCCAGGTTTCAGATAAGGAAAGAATGTGAGGGTTT
>NC_056727.1:834830901-834905901 GCF_019279795.1 Protopterus annectens | reverse complement strand
TCAAACATCATGCTCTTCAGAAAGTTCATGCTAATGTACAACCTATTTATTCTACCAACCATCTAAATTTGGAAGTGCAATATTAAAAATCTGTCACTATTTTTGTCCTATGTCCCCCCATTATGTATGCCTTCGTCCAGATATGTTATTCAATGAGGATGACAGGTATTTTGAGTTTCATTCTACCACATGTCTCTGTGACATCTATGGCAACTGTGTCCCTATTTCTGAGTAAATGCCCCTACATTATGTTGGCCTTTATGGAGATATGTTGCACTAACAGATTCACAGCATATCTCTCATCTGTACAGATTTTTTCAGAATGTCCAGATTTTGGCCTCATACTTTTGATCCATTTCTCCTAAAATTGTGTTTTTTGGCAAATCATCGGCAAATTATTGAGGACTGAAGTCAGAAAATAATGACAGATTTTGAGTTTCAGACTGCATACTTTTCAGAAAATTCATGCTAATGCAAAACATGTTGTTCTATCAATTTGCTAAGTTTGTAAGAGCAATATTTCAAAGTGTCCCTATATTTGACCCTTGACTCCCCATCATTGATGGTTTTGTCCAGATTTCTTGTTCTTAGAGGTTGAGAGTCATGATTCACAGCTATATGTGAAGCACTGGTGGTCATTGTGGCATTGCACACAAATCCACGGCTGCACTGCTTTCAACAAAATTGTATCCACATTCGCTTACATGGTTTTGCTGGAGGGCCTTCTGTGCAGAGTCTGCATGTCCTTCCTGCACTCGTCTTGGTTTTCTCTGGGTACTCCAGTTTCCCCTCATGTTACAAATACATGTGTCTGGAGCATTTCTGCCCAGGCCTCTGCCGAAAATTGGCTTTGTACCAAGTTGGACTTTCCTAGTAAACAAATATTAAATAAAATAAATCTTTTCCATTTCTTATATTTTTTGTCTCTCACCTTAATTAAGTATCCTGCTATTATGGAACTATATCCTCCTGACATTATGAGCTTAGATCCTGATGTTAAGCATTGTTTTTTTTCTTTTTTTTTTGCATTCAATGTCTCTTTCAAAACTTTCCAAACTGCTTCTGCAGTTTTTCCACTGACTGCATCACTCCATGTAGCTTTACATAGTGATTGTTTGGCTTCCACATAAACTGTTATTGATCTTCTGTGCACTGATTTACATTTCAGTTTAGTAATCATCAGCAAAAAATTAACTTTTATAACCCATGATCTCTATACATTAGAGGTGGGAAAATTTAACATGAAGTAACAGCAATTTGTTTAAGACAATGTCTAGCACACGATATATGGCAGAACTGATCGCAACAATGAGCAACTGATATGACATAAAATAAGTAGACATACCTTGACATCAGGCAACTACATTATTTCTCCATGTAGGTGTAAACCTTTATATGTGATTATTTCACTACAGACTTATATGACATATTGGCTGCCATAAATTGATCTTTAGCATGTTGCGTCATTAATGGACCTCATTAGCATGCAATGCTTCACAATTTTGGGGAGTGATCGCACACAATGTGAAGATTATCCAACTCTTGTTGAGTGCAAAGGTATGTGCCAGCATCCAAAAGTCTTGCAGAAGAAACCAGAAGTGTTGGTGAAGGGACTGTGAGCCATGAATGATGGCTTCATTTAGTGTCCTAAGCACCTGTAAGAACTAGTGTTGGAGGGTGGAATGATGAGGCTATGTCTGTTCATCCCTCTTCAGAGAAGGCATGGATATGACACACTGGTGTAGCATCTGGCATTCTTGAGGCCTCAGTGATGCCCAGAGCCATGAACTGTATGCAGAAAAGATGACTGTTGATTCACCTAAGGAAATGCTCATGCCTATCTACTCACAATGACCTTCTGAATGACACCAGTATATAGCGGGCTGGACCATCTGTGGACAGCAATGTTGGCTTCCAGTCTCACCATTCTATAACATTGCCTTCACCAGTCTATAACAGCAGGTGAGCCTGGCCTGGGAGGGTTAAATACTTGAGTGATGCTGCATAACTGTTGTATGAAGGAGAGAAGGGATTAGGAGAGTCACACTTCCTCAAAAGTTATCACGTCCCATAGAACTACCACAGATTAACAAAAAAAGGTCTGCAGATAAATATGTGTATGATTCTGGACATATTACCATGGTAAAAGATAAGCAGAATTACAGAAGCATCTGATATCAGTAGCATATGCATTTTTTAGTACTGTGTTCAGTATGTACATAACTATAGTGCTCCAGCCATGTGTTTGCTGAAGTTGAAGACTTACATGGAAGATAGTACCAGAGTCTTGCAGACAGTTTGAGGACAATGTCATATGTTCATATCTGATATGCATATAGCTGATATCTGCTGATATGTACTAGTCTAAGCAGTATGACTGTATGTATGCATGTATGTATCATACTGAACATGATAAAGCAACGTGTAACATAGAGTTGATATTGGTTCACAGATACTTGTGATGCAGTTACTGTGCAGACAAGTTAACTGCAACAATATTGTAACATAATATTCTAAGCAATAATAGTAGCAGTATTAACCAGTATCTCATACTATTATAAAAGGCTCTGTCATGCTTTTAAAATGTGAGGAACTGAACAGTTATGATTACCATATTCTCTAATTACTCATAAGTACTTGTTGCGTACTTGTAAGGAGAGATTATAGGATTACATTACTGGAGATGTGTTACTCAGTGTATCCTAGTTGTGGCATATACAGGTGAAATTAAATATATTCAGCATGTATTACATTTAAACAAAAAGTAGAGTAACCATATGTTTTAGTGAATACTGAGGATTTGTGAAATAGTTTGGAACCCTATTTTATTGTAAATAGTGTACATCTATTTATTTGCAAGTGTTTTAGGGAGATGAGCAATATGTTGTGGTTTGCTGAACTCTCACATGTTTTGAGAAGTATGTAAATAGTAGGATGTGGCTTATGTACTTATGGGGTTGCTGTTTGATGCCACACAATATATACATACAAACCTCTGTACCCATATGGTTGATTTAGTCACTTTGCTTCATGTCATGATGTGGTTTATGGTAACCAGTACTATAATATGGTAAGCTGATGATATGTGACCAAATATCAGTTAAATATAGAGAGGAAACAATTTAAGAGTAAGACTCTAGGACAATAATTGGTTGTCTACTGATACACAGCTTAGGGATGTAACCATTTTTAATTTTCATACCACAAAAGGCCCTTGTCACATAGCTGTACTAATGTTCTTATACCATTTATTTAAGTTAGTACTATGCATTCCCAGCTTAGGGATATACAATTGTATGTATGGTACACCTTCCACGTATGGCACGGTTATATGGTATAATCAACTCAAGTAAAATGCGTATTAAAATGCCTATATTAGCACTGTGGAAACTGTAATGGATTTTGAAATTGTTGCTGTGGTACTTAAACTCTAAAATTAGTGCATGCATGCTGTTGCTGATCAGTTCATAGTATATGGCTGCAAGTCTGCCCAAAGCATGACACAATTGTATCTCTATATGTTGTTGCTGATCAGTTCATAGTATATGGATGCAAGTCTGCCCAAAGCATGACACAATTGTATCTCTATATACTTCTGCAAGATTGCAATTTAAAGATTGCAATTTTCATTTATTGTTCTTTTGTACATCTTGTTAGAATGATTTTTAACTACCTTGACTATACATAAAACATATGACTACAGATATCGTCATGTGCCAAACTGCAAACGTTAAGAACTTTAACTTAATAACAAAAAAGTGATTTTTTTTTTTTTAAATTAACCATATTGTTATATTTTGACTATATGCAATAATCATTTAAATTCTTGCGGCAATGTTGTATAGTTGTACAATGTGGCTATAATTTACTATACTCTAATATTGTTGCATCACAGTACATACTTAATACACATTAAGATACAGTTATGCTACTAGATCACATGTAGTAAATGTGTCTGATTGGAATTCAGAGTTAATATGCAAACTGCGGTTGAAAATATCTCTGTTGTGTCTCTATAGATATAGGAGGTCCAAATTGATGGGTGATTTGCACCATCTTTACTTTAAACTGCTTGCAGAAACAACTTGAGCTAAAAAGGCAGAGAGGGACCCAAGTGATTCAGTAAATGAGGACACCCAATTTTTTACAATAATTAGAACATCAAGGGTACTGCAATAATACAAGAGCACAAATCTCCTTTAATACCAAGCTCTAATAAAAGTGCATGCAATTAACTGCACAGACATCTTGCCTACAGCCAACATAAGAAACCAGCAGGCTACTGCATGAACATATTATAATGCTATAATATTAATTGCTCGTGTTCTGGTAAACATGATGCATGTTGAACATATTTTATTTTACCTGTGCATGCCACTGTTGTCAGTATATGATGAAGCACATGTTTAATGTTATGTAATCATGCATAAACTTTTCTGCAAATGTATAACAATCACTCATGGTTAACTGGGTAATACAATAACTCCAACTGTGAATGCTATTTTGTGTGTTCCATACTCATATAACTGCATTTTACCAGCATAACAAAGCCTACCATAATAGTATGTGCTAAGAGGTAATATACCTTTTGGTACTGTTCAGAAATGGTATCAATGTGCAGTGTTACAGTTTCACAATCTATCACAGTAAATGCATGTATGAATAACTAATGATATATAGCTGCACGCTGCTTTAGACTGTACACTATTCAATACTGTACACATGTCCTCATACTGCTCAGACTACAGCATACTAACAAATAGCTGCTTTTGCTTATCCAGGCATGAACATAGCCCTTGGTACTCTCACTGCTTGTGATATTCTAGAACTTTAGTCTGGTTGTAAGTCCTACATTTTATGAATATTCCCAGCAAGATTGTATATATATATTTTTTGCAAATCCATGGAGATGTGCTGACTGTTAAGGGTGTGCATCTCTTCTAAGTCATCTTCTCCCTGACAGAACCATTTTAAGCCTAGCCAATTTCCCTTTCAAAGGTGAAAATCAAACCTTGTACCTTATGTCTGTGAGGTAAACACCCTAACCATTATTTCAACCTTCCAACCCCTCTGTGTTGGGGTCACCAGCTGAGTGTAAGAAGAGTGTGAGCCTCAGAGTTGTCGCTGATTCTCATGTAGGATGGTTTGAAACAGTGACGGGAGGCCATACCCTTATTTACAGACATTATTCAGAAGGTGACTGTGAAATACTAGCAGTAGCCTTTCTTTAGGTGTGCCCCCACCACCCTCTAAATGTGACAATACCCCTCATAACCTGTCCATTTACCTAGTTCAGATGCCATTCATGGTTCTAGTCTTGATCAAGGCCCAGGGCCACAAGGACCACCTGCCTCACTACAGCATATTGCCTGTATTCCTCCAATCAAACGGGGTAATTAGGCATAGCCTTATAATTACCCCTGCCTGTTGCTGTGACTGTATAAATTAACCCAGTTCTGTCTCATTTTCAAGGTTTTATCCCTCTGCAACAATGTAGCTGTCTTGCTCTGCAGGAATTGCAGACTTGGGTCAAATACTTTTAGATCAGTGAGAGTTTCTAATTATTGGCACTGTGTGTTATCAGTCCCTTACAAGGTACACATTTTGCAGATAATAAGATCCTGAAGCATTGCACAGTAATGAGGCACATTAGTGGCATATAGTATTGGGCAGTATTCTGAGATATGTACATATATAGAATTATTATCTCTACATAGGGAGGCAGTGTAGTTACCTGATACCAAGGAATGTCTGCTTATGTATTATTTCATACCCACTGACTTATTTTACATTTTATGTCTGTGTTGTATGTGTACATAACTATATTTTTCCTGCTACTTGTTGATGTTGAGGAGCATTTTTACATGGAAGATACAACTTGTGTATTGTGATACTGCCTACATTTGTGAGCTTTGTTTTGGAAGATGTTTAATATAGATGGCAAAACTTCCATTGTAATACTTGTTGTAGGCACCTCTTATAGGTGATGCATATTGTTTCCATATATGTGTGCATTGTCCATAGATGCATTGTGTTCTTAGCATTCCTGTTCATTATAGTATGTCACATACCAGTTCCAAGTAGTTCAGACATGAATATGTTTTCTGCTGCAAACGCAGGTACACAGACATGTATATATTTACATATATGTCTGTGTATGTGTACATATAACCATAATGTAAGCAAATAAACTGCATTAGTGCAATGTGAATGTTACAGCTCGTGGGCATATCACACATAAGCATAGCTCTCAAACTCTCTTAAAATCTGAGAAGGTGACTACAATGAAAATCATGAGTCCAAAATCATAACACACAAAATGTACATATTTTGTGCTCTTGCAGTGTGGTGGCATGAATGTGCAAATTTGCCCTCTTGTTTGGTACAATCTGAAAAATTAGGACCCTTGTGGTGCGAACAGATTAACACTGTCATAGCTGTACTAGAAAAGTGTACCCTTACTGTTCTTTAAAAAAGATACACACGCCTATTTCTTAGATTGTTATACGTGCTAGATGCAACTAAAATTTAGTTTGCTGAATTACTATAAAGTCTACATATTTTTATTTGTCCATAACATGGTTGTGGAACCTTCATTAAACACACATTTATGCTGCAGTCAAATAAATAAAAACACTGATATCACATCAGTGTAGAAATGGACAAGAGCTCCAAGCAATTCTAATCAAGCCACATACAGCCCAAAATTTTCTTGCCCATCTGAGCTGTTTAAAATGCATTTCATTACTTCTGCAGAAAAATGATTTTGCTCATTTTAATTCCACACAATAAAAAAATCCAGTAACAGCAACATTCCAAAAGTGTGTTGCCAACCAAACAAAAATACTGCCTTATAAACTCTTACAGTTTTTGCACAAAGTAAATTGCATTTTTCCTCAGCCCTGTGTACACCATGCTCTCTGTATAACAGTATAGAAGCTTTGCAAGGTATAATTAAACGCACACACACACACACACACACACACACATGCACACATATGACTATGTGGCCTGGCCCCACTTGTATAATTGTGCTCGCCTCACATGCTTACTTATGATAAAATGAATGACTTGATGAATGCATACATAAATAATGACTTAGAAATGTATTTCAAAACTATTCAGTGCAACCTCTGTCAGCTACCCCATTCCCTCCTAGTTTCTTAGCTCTAGAATCAGATACAAAGAACAAAAATCAGGGACAGATTTTAAATATTGCTCTAATATTTTGTCTTTGAAACAAGACTCTGAACCGTGTGGAAGCCAGAGGCATTGAGGAAAGAGCTGAGCTGACTGTAGTAGGTTCAAGGCACTCAAAACAGCTCTTTTTCACTAAATGGGAAGAAAAAAATACATTTATATATTTGTATTGCACTTAATGCTGTCTATCTACCTATACATTTATTTCTGCATTTTTTGCAGGAAAATTACATTGTAATTTTCTTGCAGGACCTGTACTACATTACAGACACTTTTCATCTACAGTATATTTGGGAGACATTATTTTCTGCCTGTTTTTACTTATATTTGCTGCACTTAATGTTTTGAAACAATTGTTATTGCTCTCACTATTTCTTTTTTGTTTGCTACATTGTTTCTTCCGTCCGTATCTTCAGTTTGAACTAGTTGCTACTAGCTTCCCAGTCCCTGCAGAAATAACAACAGTTGCTTGAAATTTTAGCCTGGCTGGGACCACAGATTGTAGTTTGGGCTAGCACTAGTGAGTGCACTGTGATTTGCTATGAGATATGTGTTATACAGATCCATTGGCTCTAGTTTCTAGCTTTTTTAATAGATTTATTCTCCTTACTCATCTCCTACAGTCTGCACTGAAGGCAGGAATCTCTTTACAGTGGGTAGTGTACACATGTTTTTTTTACATAGGAATTCTTGTTGAATCAAACAGAATTCAATACTCTGAATCTATGGTCTCCTTCAACTGCACTGAGTGCTGATAAGAAAGCTCTGCAGCAGAAATTAGAGTACTCTCCTATGCAGCCCAGAATAACTAAACACCCCTTTTCAACAAATTAGATAGCTCTGCTGCAGCAACTACAGTAATATCCCCATTGCCCAAGAAAATGAATTACCCCTTTATAATTAGTCTCCTCAGACTCCTACCCAGATAGGTATAACCAGTCCCTGTATCCAAACAAACCACTACCCACTTACAGCACTCCCATCCCTGCCGAACGTGGCAAATAGGAAACATGGAAAAGTACTCTCCTGCAATTTCTGTAGCCAGTCTGATTAGGATGGGTATTTTGAGACAATATAAAAATTGTTTCATGCTGTCTGATGACTACCAACTACTCAAACAGCATAACACAGTGTGTAAGAGATGTATTTATTTAATGTCACTGGAGACTAAAGGTTCACACACTGTCACCAATGATGTAAGGACCACCCCACAGCTCACATAAAACACAGTCATTCATATGCCGACGTTTCAAAGCTTAGCCTGCCCAAATCTTAAAGACCTCTGAAATAAGACAAGGGCATTAAGCAGCCTCAAAAACATTTGAAGCCTGCAACATGAGAAAATAAGAAAAGCCTACCACCTCACTTAGTAAACAAGGTCACTGTGTCTCAGTTACTATGCCCATAATGCAAGTATCCACACAACTTAATTTTCTAGTCATAGTTGACTCCATAGGGAGACATACAGATGTACCACTCATCTGGCTGAATAAGGAAAAAGGTAATGTCACTGGCTAGTTTGAGGCCAGTATTTCCTTGGAGGGATGTTGAAATAATGATAAAGTTTATAGACTTGTTACTATGATTCAGCAGATCGCACAACCACTCAAATCCTTAAACAGCAAGTACCGTTATGATTTTGTCATAGTGCATGTGAGTGTTAATGACTAATGGTACACCTCCCTTGACTATATGAGGATAAACATGATGGAGCCCTCTGTGTAAGTGACCCAGGCAGGTGTGAGCCTATTGCTGAGCAGAATTCTAACTTTTCCAAGAATGATGCCTCAATATGAGGAATACTCTCAAGTTGCATTCCTTATTCAAACCACGTGGAGACAGAGTATTGAACTTAAGAATAAAAAGTGTTTCTTTATATTTCTATAATTGATCAGTTCTAATAGGCTAATTGTTTAATTGCTTTGAATATGTTCATTATATATACTTGGGTTCTTTTTAACTGTGTATTAACTCTTGGAAGGCTGTGTTGCCGAGGTGCTAGAGTTTTTTTATTGAAACATTATATATTCTGCGTGCAGTGGTTTTCTGCAGTAGTCCTTCCTAGCCTGGTCAGTTTTTTCTATCTCCCACTTCTTCCTACACTCTTCTTTTGATGACTTCCTGGATTCCACCACCAGCTTTCCTTATGTACCTTATTTCCATATCAACCACATATCTTTTCTGTAGTCCTGACACATTCTGTTTTAGGCGCTGCCATTCTTGTTCAGCTCCGCCTATTTCCTCCTCTTCTTGGGTACTAGAGCCCTGAGTAATTCCTTGAACTGTTGTACTTTCTCTCCAGTCAACTTCCAGGTCTTCAGCCTGGTCTCTGTTGACCTTAGAGCCTTCTCTGACCACTGTTTGCAGCTGATTGTGGCAATCTGTGGTTTATGCTGTGCGCCATCTGTTTCACTGAGTATGACTTTGCAATCATGGATTCTACCCCAGTGCCTTTTCCATACTAGGAGGAAGTCTACCTGAGTTGCATGTTGGCTACTCTTGTATGTAGTCTTGTGACTGTCTCTCTTTCTGAACCATGTGTTGACTACTATCAAGCCATTTGCCAGGCAGAAGTCTAGAATGGCTTCTTCTTCTTTATTCCTGTTGCCTAACCCAAGACCCAGGCAGTACTCATATCCTGTTCTGTCTCTCCCGATATGTGCATTCAAGTCACCCGTTATCAACAGCTTTATATAGTATTTCCTTCAACTGCTGTCAGAATGCCCTCTTTTCTTCACCATCACATCCCAGCTGTGGGGCATAGGCTGAAATTATGAATACTGCCCTATAATTTTACTTTATTTATTTATTTTACATTTGTTGACCAGGCTAGTCTAACTGGATTATATGTCCATTTTCAGTAGAGGCCTGGGGAGATAAGCTCCGAGGAAACAAACAAAATCACATGTACAAAAATTAATGTATACAATGAACATTGCAGGTGCAGTACAGAAAATAATCAAAAATGTCATTCGTTCATAACATAGTGCAAAATATACAGATACAATTAGTACAATACAACATGTAGTTGCAATACATCATAAAGAAAAAAATGGCAGCTGAATTATACAATATATTAGTATACAAGTAGTCATAAAGAAAAAGTAGGAGCTGAAATTATACAATATATTAGTAAAAGTAGTCATTTTAATGAGATTCTGAAGATGTAATCAATAATATAGAAGGACAAGGTAAGTTGTTATTAAGAAAAGGAACTTGATTACTGAGAAGAGGAGGGTAGATTGAACCAAGTAAGAAGAGCTAGTTCATCAGTCAGGTTTAGTACAGGGGCACAACCAGTGTGTTCTGAGGAAAAGCTTCAATTTGGTTTTAAAGAGTGATATAGAGGGAGGAGAGGAAAGTTTGTTAGGAAGAAGGTTCCAGGATTTTCCAACAGTATTAGAGAAGAGAGTGTCCCCAGCCCAGTTGTTTGATTTACAAATATTTACAAGAAGTTTATGTGATGATCATAAGGTCTTTAGATTGTTGTAGGGGGTAATGAGGGTAGATAGTTTAGGGGTATTGGTAGGTTGGTAAAGGGTTTTATGGGTAATGGTCAGTTTGTGGAATTTAAGCTGATTTTGTAATTCAAGCCATCCTAGCTGCTTTAGATTAAAACAGTGGTGGGTTCAGAAAGGGTTACCTGTAGCAAATCTGGCTATGTTATTGTAGGAGTTTTCCATTTTATTAAGGTTGTTTTTAGAGATATTAGTATATATGGGTGAGGCATAGAGGAGAGTAGAAATTAGATGGGTGTGAGCAATAGCTATTCTAGCTGCAGGAGAGAGAAAGAGTTTGATCGTGCACAGAGAGCCTAGTTTTCTATTAACAGATTTTAGAGTATTGTTAATATGGGTGTCAAAGTTAAGGTTGTTATCTATGGTGATACCTAGTAGTTTGGTAGTTGGATCTAGGGATATGAGTGTACCATTATTGGATGTTACTGTGAAGTCTATTGGGGGGGACTTACAAGTAGGAGTAAAAAGGAGGAGTTTAGTTTTTTGGGGGTTCAGAAGGAGACAGCGCTGTGTAAACCATTATTCAACTGTGTTAAACACATTTTGGGTAAGGGAGTGAAGTTCAGATATAGATGGGGCTGAGCATATAAATGTGGAATCATCTGCATATTGTATGCGTGTAGCTTGGGGGATTGCTAGGTGAAGGTTGTTGACAAATATAGAAAACATTAGAGGTCCTAATATGGACCCTTGAGGAAAACCAATGTTAATGGGCAGATGGGTAGATAGAATGTTATGCCAAAGTACAGCCTGTTGTCTGTTATCTAAGTAGGACTGGAACCATTTTATAGCTAGTGCATCTAGTGATAGCGATTTGAGGATATTTGTAAGGATCTGGTGATTTACCATATTGAATGCCTTAGACAGATCTATAAACAGTGCAGAGGAAAGCATATTGAGGTTGCGTTTTTTTGTTAATACAGTCAGTAAAGGAAAGGAGGGCAGTAGTAGTGCTGTGGGAAGGTCTGAAACCATGTTGAGAGTTTGAAAGTAAGTTATTTTTGGATTAGGTGGTCTGGCAATTGTCTGTGGATGCATTTTTCCATGATCTTTGCTAAGGGAGAAAATAGGGCTATGGGACTGTAATTGGAGAGTTCAGTAGAGTTCTCACCCTTGTGAAGGGGCATAATATGGGATACTTTCCAGATTTTAGGGATGTGTCCTTTATAGATGGTTCTATTGATGAGAATGGAAATGGGATAGGTGATGGATGTGGCTGCCTTTTGTAGATATTCAGTGGGTAGTTGGTCTGCTGAAGGAGTGCACAGTTTCAGTTTTTGGATAAGGGTAAGAATATATGTTGTTGGGACTGGTTGGAAGAGAAATGGAGGGGATGGGTTAGAGTTAGAGTTGGACATAGTTAAGTTCTGAGTAGATAACTAACTGGCAAGAGTTTGAATGGCCTCAGTGAAAAAGGTATTAAAGGCATTAGCAGTCTGCTTGGGATTCTCCTGGTCTGTGCCTTGTGGGTTTGGTGTGACGGATTGACCTGGGTGTAATAATTGATTAATACTCGCCCAGAACTTTTGTGGTTTATTGTGGTGAGTCTGCTGATATTGTAGCTAGTAGTTTCTTTTGTCAGACAGAATAGTTTTTTTAGTTTCATTTCTCAGCTGTCCGAAGTTTTGTTGGTCTACTGGGTTTTTAGTTAAACGAGATTTATTCCAGTATTTATTTCTGAGATGGATTTTTTGCCTGGTTTCTTTTGAAAGCCATGGGGCAGATTTAGTTCTCATTCTGATAGAGTGGGTTGGTGCATGGTGGTCTAGTATGGCTAGGAAGTTAGAATTAAAGTAATTAACAGCTTCCCCCAGTGTGAGGTATTTTAAGGGAGACCAGTTACATGCTCTTAGTTCTCTCTGGAAGAGATCAGGGTTGAAGTTTTTCTTGGTTCTAACTGTCCTAGATATGGTTGGATTAGGAAGTTTGGATTTAAGCCTGATGATGTAGGTTAGTGAGTGGTCACTTACATCATCAGGGAGGGTTCCAGCTTCATATGTCTGGGGTTGATTATTTATGAGAATCCAATCTAAGGTACTTTCTTTCTTATTAGGCTTGTTTATCCTGGTAGGGGAGGTAATGGTTTGAGAAAAACCAAAAAGGTTAATATGGCTGGTAGCGTGGCTACTGCTACAACACTTCCAAGCAATGTTAAAATCACCTAGGATTATGGTTTCTTGGGGTAAATTTTGGGATAACCAACAAAGGATATTTTCTATGGTCGCAATGTTATTACCAGGAGGAAGATACATGGATTTGAATGTGTTAAGTTGAAGCTTGGTAATAAGAATTTCAGCATTGGAGTCTTGAGGTGATTTATTTATTTATTTATTTTTATTTTATTTATTTTACATTTGTTAACTGGGCTAGTCTGACTGGATATATTTCCATTTTCAGCAGATGCCTGGGGAGAAAAGCTCCACATATAGACAAGAAAGATACCACCTAAGCAAAAAATAACAGATTAAAATCTGGTAGGACATAGACAGGGAACATTTTTTTTTTTTTAAAAAGACATAGGACTTTAACTCCTAGACAAGATAATTAACAATATAGTAAAGGTAATAAACAACATATTAAACATTATTACATCTTTTAGAACCATGAAGAGAAAGCATAAAACCAAGGAAAATAGAAACAATAATAAAAAGAGAGAACAGATTTATAAGAGATATGTACTGTCAGAAAAATAGACAATAGCCATGAGGAGGAGGAAATCAAATTTTTAATCAGGCTTAGAGCAGGGACACATCCAGTGGTTTTTAAGGTAGACTCTGAGTTTTTGTTTAAACAGAACAGTAGATACAATTGAAGTAAATTCGGAAGGAAGTTTATTCCAGAGTTTCCCAATGGTATTTGAGAAAAGGGAATCACCAGCTAGGTTATTAGATTTGGTTAAGGTAACTAGCAGTTTGCTTGAAGAGCGGAGTGAGTTTAGATTAGAGTAAGGGGTTAAGAGGTTAGAAAGTACAGGTGTATTAAGAGGTTGGTAGAAAGCTCTTTGGACAAACATAAGTTGGGAAAGAAGCAACATGTTTATTAGTTCAAGCCAGTTAAGTTGTTGTATATTCAGACAGTGGTGAGTTCTGAATTGCTTCCCAGTAACAAATCTAGCTATGTTATTCTAAGTGGTAGACAGTTTAGAGAGATTGTTTTTCTTAAGGTTAGTATAGATTGGTGAGGCATAGAGAAGAGTGGAAATAAGATGAGAGTGGGCAAGATTAACTTTGGCTGGGGAGGTTAAGAAAGTTTTGATTCTATATAGAGAGCCAAGTTTCCTGTTTACAGATTTAATGGTATTGTTGATATGACAGTCAAAGGAAAGATTGTTGTCAATCGTGACACCTAGCAGTTTAGTAGTAGAGTCAGGTGATATAGGGGTTCCATTATTAGATAAGATAGTGAAGTCAAATGTAGGGGATCTGGTAGTAGGCTTAAAGAGTAGGAGTTTAGTTTTTTTTGCGTTTAGGAGTAGGCAACGTTTTAGGAACCAAGTTTCAACTTTGGAAAATACAGCTTGAGTATTAGTTTGAAGTTCGGAAATGGATTTAGCAGAGCAAATTAGTGTGGAGTCATCGGCATATTGTATGCATGTAGCCTGGGGAATAGCTACTTGTAAGTCATTTATAAAGAGGGAGAAAAGAAGAGGTCCAAGAATAGAGCCTTGGGGGACCCCAAGTGAAATTGGGAGAAGAGATGAGAGTTTGTTATCCCAGAGGACGGCCTGTTTCCTGTTAGTGAGATAGGAACTATACCAGTGGACAGCCTTAGATTCTAAGGAAAGAGATTCGAGAATTTTTAAGAGGAGAGAGTGGTTAACCATGTCGAAGGCTTTGGACAGGTTAATAAAGAGAGCGGAAGACAGGATGTTATTATTGCGATTTTTGTTAATAAAGTCTATAAAGGAGAGCAGAGCAGTGGTTGTGCTATGAAAGGGCCTAAAGCCATGTTGACAGTTAGTAAGAATGTTATTTTTTATTAAGTGGTTTATTAACTGATGGTGAACACATTTTTCCATTATTTTTGCGAGTGGGGACAATAGAGCTATGGGCCTGTAGTTAGAATATTCATAGGAGTTACCTCCTTTATGTAAGGGTATGATGTGAGAGATTTTCCAGATATCAGGTATGGTTTCTTCATTTATAGTTCTATTAATAAGAATGGATATGGGATAGGCAATTTCAGAGGCTGCTTTTTGAAGGAATTCAGAAGGAAGCTGGTCAGCTGAGGGGGTGCATGGTTTAAGTTTGTGGATACATCTCTGTATAAAGGTAGTGGAGATGGGTTGTAGCCTAAAGGTTGGTAGTTTGGAGGATGCATGGTCAAGGATGCTAATGTTGTCACTGGAGAGATGGGAGGCCAAGGAATTAATAGTATCAATGATGAATGAGTTGAAAGTATTGGCAGTATCAAGGGAGGAATTTTTTTCAGACCCAGAAGGGGAAGGAGTGGTAGTCTGTCCAGGGTGAAGAAGTCTGTTTAGGGTTGACCAGAATTTTTGAGGGTTATTGTGATTCACTTGCTGGAGATTACTATAATAGCTCCTTTTATCAGAGAGGATAGCTTTTTTGGTACTGTTTCTTAGGTGCCTGAAAGTCTGTTGGTCTATGGGAGATTTGCTAGTTCGCCATTTTAACCAAGATTTGTTTCTAAGTGACATTTTTTGTCTTGTATCTTTAGATAGCCAGGGGGCTGGCTTGGATTTAATTCGGATGGAACATTTTGGTGCATGATTATCTAGAATTGTTAGGAATGTGGTGTTAAAGTATTTAACAGCTTCTTCAAGAGGAAGTGATTTTAGTGGGTTCCAGTTACAGGCATTTAGTTCAGTTTTAAATTGGATAGGATTAAAACATTTGATATCACGTAGGGTCCTATAGATAGGAGAATAGGTAGAGGCATTCTTTTGTCTTATAATATAGGTTAGATTGTGGTCACTAATGTCATCAGGTAGCATTCCGGACTGATATTTTACTAGAGGTTTGTTTACCAGAATCCAATCAAGAATACTTTCTTTGTTATTAGGTTTGTTAATCCTAGTAGAGGTGTTTATTGTCTGAGTAAAGCCATGGAGATTAATATAAGATGCTGGGTTGTTAGTGTTTATTGAGGACCAGTCAAGGTTGAGGTCTCCAAGTATTATGGTTTCTTGTGAGTAGGTGGATGTGGCCCAACTGAGGATATTTTCTAAGGTAGTGGAGTTATTTCCAGGAGGTAGATATATACAGATAATATAGATATACTTTTTGGGGTTTAGTTGCAGCTTTGAGATAAGAAGTTCAGTCTTGGTAATGTCCAGGTTATCATAGGGTACTAATGTTAAATTTAGTTCAGTTTTGAATAGTAGTGCCACTCCTCCACCTTTTTTAGTTTTGCGGTCGAGTCTCAAGATATTGTAACCTGGAGGAATGATTTCAGTGTCTTTAGTAAAGGGTTTTAACCAGGTTTCAGTTAAACAGAGAATATCAAAGGAGTGGTGTTCAAGAAGAGAGTGGAGTTGGGTGATTTTGTTATTGACACTTCGGATATTAAGGTGCCCTATGAGTAAAGTATTTGTACTGGAGGTTGGTAATAAAAGGGATGAGTTTAGTGTAGCAGGTGTGGCTTCAGCTGAAGTATTTGAGGGTCCTGGGTTGGGGTGAATGTCGCCATCTACCAAGGTAGAGCGGTTGTATTCCAAGTGAGATTTGTTAGGGAAGGTTCATAGGTTCATAGGTTCATAGGTTCATACTCTAGGCTCTGCCCAAGGGTAAGGGCATTTATAAGCCACCCCCTTGGATTCTGCACCCCTTTAAGTTCAGTAAGTATTTTAGTTTCCTAAGCAAGAGATTTTGAATTTTAATGTGAGACAGCCTATGATACCTAGCTAAGAGGTAACTAGAGGTAGATGTAGTGTTTAAATGAGTGAAGTTTAGTCTTTTGAAATTTGAGGCTGTATGTTTGGGAAAGTAGTTAAAGTGGTAATTAGGTTTTGATTCATAAGAGGTTAAGAAATAGGGTATTGTGAGAGCAAAATAAGTAATAAGCAGGAGTGTTAGTTTTTTCAGAGCAATATCTTTTACAGAGGTCATGGAAGGAGGTTTGTAAATTTTAGTAGACATGTTGAGGTGTGAAAGAGAGGAATAGACTAAAAGACCATAGGCTAAGACTATAGTATAAAGAAGAGAAGCTAGATGGATGAGTCAAAGTATGTGTGTAGCTTTAAGTATGGAGGGGAGATAGGAGAGGTAATTGAGGAAGGTATAGTAGGGAGGAAGTTGCAAACGAGGTAGGAGTCAAGGATAGGTGCAAATTATTAAGGGGGTGTGGTATATGAGGTATAAAGCTAAGGACACGTGGGGTGGGTGGGATAAGGGGGTAGGGAGGGGAGCAAAGCGGGGCAGAAACAGTTAGAGAAGAGAGCGGAATCAATCAGCTTAGCAGGGAAGCTGAACACTACGAGTTTCATATACTACGTAGTTTAGAAAGCAAGTATAGGAGAGTTAGGTAAAGAAACATGAAAGGGTACAGGCAGTATACAAGTACATAACAGGTACAGGTATAAGTAGGAAAATATACAGTTTACAGAGTTAGGTGAAGAGTTAGGTAAAGAAGCATGAAAGGGTACAGGGAGAATACAAGAACACAGCAGGTACAAGGTATAAGTAAGAAAATATACAGTTTGCAGAGGGACACTGAGAGGGATATTTGAAAGTAAGCAGGTAGTAATATGTAAGACACAGTCGTTTAGTGAAATATAAGGTAGGAAGAACAGAGAAAGGAGTGCAGCCGCCAGAAAAATAATGGAGAGACAGTGAGGAGACAGAAAAGGCAAGGCAAGCGGGACATCACAGCTATAGGAAGGCTAGCAGGGGCAGGGGGAGTAGCAAAAAATAAATGCAAGGGGATAAGGTAACTAATAGAAAGCAGGTAAGTAAGGGATAGAAGTGACCTTAGCTTGTGCCACATGTGTGCTACCCACAAGAGGACAGAAACACCAAGTAAATTAAACAAAATGGACGTACAGCCAATACAGGTGAGATTAGGAATCAAACAACCATCACTCAAGAGGAGATAGGGGTGCTTCCTGGGTGCCAGTACAGATGGCCTACCTTGTAGCTTCAGGGAAACCAAGAGAGATAAGCCAGCAGGGAGGGGACAACCCGATGAGGAGCACTAGGCTTTAATGCTGGAATACAAAATAAGAAAAAGGAGGGTTAGGAAAACAAAAGGTCATGGAAAGAACAGAGGTGGTTAGCAATAGAGTGTGTAGAGAGGTACCGAAGTATGAAAAATACAGGTAACATTTAGTTTTTAGTCATAGGTAGTAATCTGTAACCCAGATTTAAATAGGATAGCTACGCCACCACCCTTTCTGGTTGCACGGTCAAGTAACAAAATATTATAACCGTGTAGGATGACTTCATTGTCTTTAGGTACAGATTTTAACCAAGTTTCTGTTAAACAAAGAATGTCAAAGGAGTAGACTTCCAAGAGAGCATGGAGTCGTGCAACTTTGTTATTAATGCTACATATGTTGAGGTGAGCTAATAAGAGTGAGTTAGGTGGTTTGGTAAGGGAATGGATAGTAGAGGGGTTGGGGTTGAGGTGTTGAGTGGTAGTAGAGGTTGGTGGGCCTGGGTTTGGGTGACTGTCACCATCTTTTAAAGAGAAGAGTAGTGTTTGAAGTCTAGGATTTGGGAATTTACTATATAGAGGTAGAGATTTTCTGGGATTGGGAGAGTCATATCTAATGTGGGCTAGCCTATGGTATTTTGCTAGTAGATAGCTGGGTGTAGATGTTATGTTAACATGGTTAGTGAAAATAGGTAGAGAAGGAGAGGTAGATAGCTTACTGAGGTAGAGAAGGTTTGGATATAATGGGTGTTCATATGAGGTTAGCAGGTAAGCTAAAGTTAGAGGTGGTAGAAGTGTAAGTATGAGTAACCTCTGTAAGAGGGATGGGGTGGGTAGCTTATACATCTGGAAGAGTAAGTTGTTAGGTTGCTGTTATAGGCTCAGAGGTATACTAGGCGTGGAAAGGAATAGGTGGAGGGTGTGGTGGGAGAGATAGGGAGTGGTAAGTGAAAGGAGGGAATTGGAGTTAAGTGGCCAATGGTGAAGTGTTTCTGATTAGCGGAAGAGGGAAGGGGTGTGGTTAATTACACTGGAGTCTGATTGCCATGAGTCTGTCATTAATTCTGATGATATCCCTCACTGCCTTCTGAAGCCTCACTCTCATCGCAATTCCTACACCATTTCTAGCCTGTACCTCTCCTAGTAGTAGAGTCTGGATCCCAAGCCAAGTGACTTTGCTGCACTGCTCTTCCATCTCATCTCTTCAATACATAGGATGTCCAGCCTCCTCTGCATCATCATGGCATCTACTTCCAAGCCGCATCCTGTCAGTGAAGATACATTAAGGATAGCAATTCTAAGTTCATGTTTGGCAGGTTGGTTTTTACATCCAGCTTTCGCTCTACGGCACTATCCCAGGTAAGCCAGGCTGGGCAATGACACCGGCCATCCAGTAGCTTATTAACTCAGGGCTGCTGGGCTTTATGGTGGGCACGCACTGGCCAATAGTGGCACATATAGCCCTCCCACCATTAGCAAGTGTCCCTGGGGTAGGTCAGAGTAGGCTGGGTTCTCAACCCACTAATCACCAGTAACTACCTTTGCCCATTTTAGCAACATTAGTCAACATGACAGAATCACCTAGAGCCATATTTACACCGTCAAGTGGCTAGCCCTGCCATGGCACACATACTGTGATCCATGTTTTCCTATCTTGAGGATACTGCGCACCACAGTAGATGCTCATAGCAGTTGGTCTTGTACATCTCTTCCCCCAATAGGACACCATGTGCTGCTCCATTCATTGGTGATTTTGAGATGGAAATGCTCAGCATGTTTTTTTGGATATGGGAGAAACCCCAGAGAGACACAGGGAGAATGTGCAAACTCCAAACAGGCATAGGAGGTGAAGACCTTAACCATTATGACAGCTGGTATCTAATTGAACTAGTGACACTTGCCATGGTTCCAAATACCATATTCCTGGGTGACTTCGACTATCCAGCTCTATATGGAGAAACATATACTACCATTAGTGTGTAAGCCCAAAGAGTCCTGGACTTTATCAAATACAAATGCCCTGGAACAACTAGTCAGAGTGCCCATCAAGGAAACACCATGCTTGACCTTGTTCTCACTTATATAGGTGAGTCATGCTCCAGCTCCAGTGTAACATCCTCGCTCATCAGGCACAACCATAAAGCTGCATGCCAAATAATAAAGATAAAATCAGAGTCTTATCCAGAGCCAGGTACTATTAAAAACTTCTTCAAGATTAACTTCCTACTTCTGAGTGATTCCCTGGCTAGAGTGAAATCTTCTCAAATCTCGAATGCTCTGCACATAGTAGGAAATGGAGGTAGAAAGAATCAAACCCTGTACAGATGACTTTAGTAAGAAGCTCACTAAGAGCTTAGCACCTTAACCATTAACACTAACTGCCAAATCTTAACTAATGTCTTCATTTTCTTGATATATCACTGAAGGTTAAACATCACTAATGGTTTATAGCCTGTTAGTAATGCCAGTTAGAAGAAAAAAAACAAGTAACCGGTCTGCCAACCACAAACCGTTTATTGAATTTTGAGCGCTTTCGTCAGGAATTCGCCCCAAAACTTCTTCAGAATAAAAACAGCGGTAACCAACTTCCATTTAAAATAGCAACCAGTCAAGTCACATGTATGAACAGTGCTAGAGTATTGGTTAAAAACCAAGAGGCAAAATGTTATCAATTGAAAAACAAATACATATAAAGCCTGTTTTTGAAAACTTTAAAAATCAAAATTGATCAACCCTAATCAAACAATGTTTAAAATCTGTCAACATATGTAGACTAAAATTGAAAAATATTGTCAACATTATACTATATGTGAAATTCAGACTTTAATTTTAAATAACTTGAAATCAACACTGTTTCATTTAAACCAGGTTTGCTTGTAGCATTGCTTCTGACCTGCCAGAGTAGTTCTTTATATTCAAGAAATAACTCGATTGGCCTGCCCCTGCTATTTTCATTGCAGCCTGTTCTAAAACAGCAAACTTAAAGTTGTGATTTGGGTGATCTGCTATGTGCTTGGCTAATGCATTGTTGCCATTGCCCTTCCTAATATCATAAACGTGTTGGTAAATACATTTATTTAATGTATTGATAGTCTTACCAATGTAAAAACATTGACAGTCCTGGCAAATAGCAATATATACAAGGTGCTTACTTTGACAGTTGAACTTTTTATGCAAGTACACTTCACCGTAATCACTAATAAAAATAACATTGGTCTCCAAAATAAAGGGGCATTGGGTACAATGTCCACATTTACGCATATAACCCTCCTTTTTGGCAGTGCAATTATGTTCCAAAAGACTCTTTAAACATGTATCCATCCTGTATATAATACAAGGTTTGTCCTGAAATCTTGATTTACAAGTGTCATCAATAGTGAGAATTGTCCAATTGTTAAACAAGATGTCTCTAATGCTGTAAAAAAGGGGGTTAAAAGTAAGAATTATGGCATTAGTATAAGTAACCCCCTCCCTAGTGTTTAAAGCTGAGGTCCTAATGATGTTGGTCGGGCCAGAATCCAAGGCAAAACCTAAAAGTGGAAAAAAGTGACCATTATTTCTTTTTTCCCTTACTTCATTTAAAATAGAGTCAACAAAGGTACCGGGGTACCCCCTTCTAGTAAGCATACCCTTAAGCTTGTCAATCTCCTGTAAGAATAGTGTCCAATCACTGACCATCCTTGCTAGCCGTACCCCTTGTCCTTTAACTAAAGATTTTTTCTGATGGACGGGGTGAAAGCTATCGAAATGTAGCAAGGTGTTGGAATATCTGGGTTTTCTGTACAACGTAGAAATAAATCTTTGATTCTGTAAATCCTTACTTATAGTAATGTCCAAAAAGTTGATAAATTCCCTATTTTGTACTTTAGTGAATTTAAGAAAATCAGTGCTTGAGTTTAAGAAACAAAAAAACTGCTCAAGCTGTTCTTCATTTCCATGTTCGTAAGGAAGCTTAATTTCAAAATGTATTTCAACAACAATGAACATCCTTCCTATAGGAACATAGGAGAATGTAGAAAAATCAGCACTTTTACCCCCCCACCTTACATCCAACTCTGCATGTATATGAAAACCTTTGTATGGAACAAATCCGTAAACTACACCATGGTAATAACAATGTAGTTATGCACAATTTACTTACAGGAGATTGACAAGCTTAAGGATATACTTACTAGAAGGGGTTACCCCGGTACCTTTGTTGACTCTATTTTAAATGAAGTAAAGGAAAAAAATAAATAATGGTCACTTTTTTCCACTTTTGGGTTTTGCCTTGGATTCTGGTCCGACCAACATCATTAGGACCTTTGCTTTACTTATACTGATGCCATGATTCTTACTTTTAACCCCCTTTTTTACAGCATTAGAGACATCTTGTTTAACAATTGGACAATTCACACTATTGATGACACTTGTAAATCAAGATTTCAGGACAAACCTTGTATTATATACAGGATGGATACATGTTTAAAGAGTCTTTTGGAACATAATTGCACTGCCAAAAAGGAGGGTTATATGCGTAAATGTGGACATTGTATGCAATGCTCTTTTATTTTGGAGACCAATGTTATTTTTATTAGTGGTTACGGTAAAGTGTACTTGCATAAAAAGTTCAACTGTCAAAGTAAGCACCTTGTATATATTGCTATTTGCCAGGATTGTCAATGTTTTTGCATTGTTAAGACTATCAATACATTAAATAAACATGTTTACCAACACGTTTATGATATTAGGAAGGGCAATAGCAGCAATGCATTAGCTAAGCACATAGCAGATTGCCCAAATCACAACTTTAAGTTTGCTGTTTTAGAACAGGTTTGCAATGAAAATAGCAGGGGCAGGCCAATCGAGTTATTTCTTGAATATAAAGAACTACTCTGGCAGGTCAGAAGCAATGCTACAAGCAAACCTGGTTTAAATGAAACAGTGTCAATTTCAAGTTATTTAAAATTAAAGTCTGAATTTCATATATAGTATAATGTTAACAATATTTTTCAATTTTTAGTCTACATATGTTGACAGATTTTAAACATTGTTTGATTAGGGTTGATCAGTTTTGATTTTTAAAGTTTTCAAAAACAGGCTTTGTATGTTTTTTTTTTCAATTTATGACATTCTGCCTCTTGTTTTTTAACCAATACTCTAGCACTGTTCATACATGTGACTTGACTGGTTGCTATTTTAAATGGAAGTTGGTCACAGCTGTTTTTATTCTGAAGAAGTCTTGGGGCGAATGCCTGACGCCAAAATTCAATAAACAGTTTGTGGTTGGCAGACCCAATTTGCTTTTTTCTTCTCAGTTTGTGTATGGCTGTTTCAGCAAGTCTTTTATGGAGCAAGGAACTGGCAATGCTGCTACTGGCTTGGTTCCCATACATGAGTTGACAAACTCCATTGGGAATTTATCAGCACTTATTGAGGTGCTGACTGTACAAGTTACGGACCTTGGAAGGAACCTGGCAGGGTTATCTACAAAAGTTTATCAACCTGCTTATCCTTTGCAGGCAGCTAGTGGCCCCATGAGTGCTTCTATTCCGCCAGGGAAGGGCAGCCCTATTTCAATGGCAACGGAACGGAGTGGTTCACCTATTGGCCAAGAAGTTTTAAGAGGCAGAGGCAACGTTATGAATTCTACTCCCATACTTTCTTTTTCTGAATGGATTACTAGTGGATTACTGTGTGATTTTGGACCGGATCATGTTAGAACAGGTTGAGGGACTGTGGACCAATAAATTAAGGGCTTTGAGAAGAAAGTCACAAAGCTATGTAAGCTACAAGTGGAGAACTGTTATCTTAAGGAATGTGTTCATCGGCAACAGATTCCAAAGGGACTTAGAACTTGGAAATTTCCACAGGTACTGTTGCTGGTTCAGAATTGCACAAGGAAATGCTTACTTTGTTCAACAAACATGGTTGCGAATTACTTGATGTTCTTATTAGAGACAATAACAATAAAATTAATGATTTAAAAATTAAAATAGATGCCATTAATGAAGGTTTACACAACGATTTGTTGTTCCAGACTAAAGTTAATGAATACAATGCTGTATTAGTGAACATTGATAAAGCTATGGTTGTACTTAAAAATAAAAAAAGGTAAAAAATTGGAAAGGGATAGGTTAGAGTATGAGCAGGAAAGGGCTTATCCCTTACCTAACAACAACAGCATAGGTTTTGAAGTAAGGGAGGGGACTACCCACCCTTTAGGGGACCCTAACATGGTTGATGACAATTTGAGTGATATGAATAAGCAGGTTATCCCTTTAGAGGCACCTTTGAGGAGATCAGAGCGTCTCCAGAACTGGCAACAACAGCATTATCAAGAGAGAGCCAGGAACGGCAACTTTCAGAACAACTACAATGGAGGGAGAACATACAGGGGGAGGGGGAGAGGAATGCCGAACAATTGGTAGGGGACGACATAATTACAACATGTGAGATCATTACCAATGAGACTGGTGATTTTAAGATTTACAACTATAGCAAATTGGAAGTTGATGCACCATGGGCTAACCTTTTTCAAAAGGGACTTAACTTTGTCACTATTAGTACATCCAGGGTAGATAGTTCTTTATTGGAACTTAAGTTGTTCATAAGGAAACTTAATTTCAAAATGTATTTCAGCAACGATGAACATCCTTCCTATAGGAATATAGGAGAATGTAGAAAAACCAGCACTTTTAACCCCCCCTTACATCCAACTCTGCATGTATATGAAAACCTTTGTATGGTACAAATCCGTAAACTACACCATGGTAATAACAATGTAGTTATGCATAATTTGACAGATACTGAAACTGATTTGTTAAAAACCATCAGAGAGAGTACTTCTATCAGAGTTATGAAACCGGATAAGGGTGGGGGACTGGTCATTATGAATCAGACTTGGTATGCTGAAACAGTGCTAATACATTTGTTCACTGATTCTTATGATGAGATTTCAAAAAAATAAACAACATCTGCTACAGAAATATAGACATTTGTTTAAATGATCTGCTTTTAAATGAAAAAATTTCACTGAATGAGCACAACTTCCTTACACAAAAACATCCACGAATTCCCACAATTTTCGGCATTCCCAAGATACATAAAAGTATTGAAAATCCCCCTTTTAGACTGATTGTGGATGCAAAGGCTTCAAAAACCTTTAACTTGGCCAAATTCGTTCACCATAATTTAAAACACATTCTGGACCAACATAATCACGTGTTAAAAGACTCTTGGGACTGCTTTAAAAAATACAAGGTAATCTGTATAGTGATAACTTGATATTCATCACTATGGAAATCAAAGATCTTTTTACAGTTATACCTCATCAGGCAGGCATTGAATTGTTTTATGAATATTTGTGTTCATTCACTTCTTTAGGGCATTCTAGGATTTTGATGTTCAGGACTCTTATGTAGTTAGTGTTACATAACAACTTCATTACCTTTGAAAACCAGTTATTTAAACAGAAAACAGGAGTGGCAATGGGGGCGGCTTGTGCCCCCCTATTTGCGAACACTGAATTTATCCAATGGGAACTGACCACAGTATTTGAGAATGCACTTTTTAGGCACTGCAGATTTTATGGGAGATACCTTGATGATCTGTTAATTTTTTGGGATGGAAATGAAGAACAGCTTGAGCATTTTTTTTGTTTCTTAAACTCAAGCACTGATTTTCTTAGATTCACTAAAGTACAAAATACGGAATTTATCAATTTTTTGGACATTACTATAAGTAAGGATTTACAGAATCATAGATTTATTTCTATGTTGTACAGAAAACCCACGTATTCCAACACCTTGCTACATTTCGATAGCTTTCACCCCGTCCATCAGAAAAAATCTTTAGTTAAAGGACAGGGGGTATGGCTAGCAAGGATGGTCAGTGATTGGACACTATTCTTACAGGAGATTGACAAGCTTAAAGGTATGCTTACTAGAAGGGGGTACCCCGGTACCTTTGTTGACTCTATTTTAAATTAAGTAAAGGAAAAAAGAAATAATGGTCACTTTTTTCCACTTTTGGGTTTTGCCTTGGATTCTGGTCCGACCAACATCATTAGGACCTTGGCTTTAAACACTAGGGAGGGGGTTACTTATACTGATGCCATGATTCTTACTTTTAACCCCCTTTTTTAGCATTAGAGACATCTTGTTCAACAATTGAACAATTCTCACTATTGATGACACTTGTAAATCAAGATTTCAGGACAAACCTTGTATTATATACAGGATGGATACATGTTTAAAGAGTCTTTTGGAACATAATTGCACTGCCAAAAAGGAGGGTTATATGCGTAAATGTGGACATTGTATGCAATGCTCCTTTATTTTGGAGACCAATGTTATTTTTATTAGTGGTTACGGTAAAGTGTACTTGCATAAAAAGTTCAACTGTCAAAGTAAGCACCTTGTATATATTGCTATTTGCCAGGATTGCCAATGTTTTTACATTGTTAAGACTATCAATTCATTAAATAAATGTATTTACCAACATGTTTATGATATTAGGAAGGGCAATGGCAACAATGCATTAGCCAAGAACATAGCGGATCACCCAAATCACAACTTTAAGTTTGCTGTTTCAGAACAGGTTTGCAATGAAAATAGCAGGGGCAGACCAATCGACTTATTTCTTGAATATGAAGAACTACTCTGGCAGGTCAGAAGCAATGCTACAAGCAAACCTGGTTTAAATGAAACAGTGTTGATTTCAAGTTATTTAAAATTAAAGTCTGAATTTCACATATAGTCTAATGTTGACAATATTTTTCAATTTTTGGTCTACATATGTTGACAGATTTTAAACATTGTTTGATTAGGGTTGATCAAATTTGATTTTTAAAGTTTTCAAAAACAGGCTTTATATGTATTTGTTTTTCAATTTATGACGTTTTGCCTCTTGTTTTTTTTAACCAATACTCTAGCGCTGTTCATACATGTGACTTGACTGGTTGCTATTTTAAACGGAAGTTGGTTACAGCTGTTTTTATTCTGAAGAAGTCTTGGGGCGAACGCCTGATGAAAGCACTCAAAATTCAATAAACAGTTTGTGGTTGGCAGACCGGTTACTTGCTTTTTTTCTTCTCAGTTTGTGTACGGCTGCTTCGGTAATGCCAGTTAGAGTTTCATAGGTTTTTTTGTTCAAATGTTAAGAAAATGCATGCTGATGCAAAATCTGTTGTTTACTTAATTTTTGAGTGAATTAAATAAATATTTAAAAATTGCTCCTGATTTTATATAAATGAGAGCTACCGTGCTACCTTTAAACATTCAGATCTAAACTGTTTGTATTTGTGTTATTTCAGCAAACCAGAAATAGAGTATTAGGCTGTTTATGTTCCTGCACTTGCTTGGTACTTTTTTTGAGCTGTTTTCCTTGGAAGGTTCTGGAAAACTAATATACTTTTATGATTGCCACTTCATCTCAGTATTTTCGTTATGTCTTTGTACTCTGACTATTTTAATGCATCAGAACTGGTCATGGTTGGTCTTGTACATCTCTTCCCCCAATAGGACACCATGTGCTGCTCCATTCATTGGTGATTTTGAGATGGAAATGCTCAGCATGTTTTTTTGGATATGGGAGAAACCCCAGAGAGACACAGGGAGAATGTGCAAACTCCAAACAGGCATGGGAGGTGAAGACCTTAACCATTATGACAGCTGGTATCTAATTGAACTAGTGACACTTGCCATGGTTCCAAATACCATATTCCTGGGTGACTTTGACTATCCAGCTCTATATGGGGAAACATATACTACCATTAGTGTGTAAGCCCAAAGAGTCCTGGACTTTATCAAATACAAATGCCCTGGAACAACTAGTCAGAGTGCCCATCAAGGAAACACCATGCTTGACCTTGTTCTCACTTATATAGGTGAGTCATGCTCCAGCTCCAGTGTAACATCCTCGCTCATCAGGCACAACCATAAAGCTGCATGCCAAATAATAAAGATAAAATCAGAGTCCTATCCAGAGCCAGGTACTATTAAAAACTTCTTCAGGATTAACTTCCTACTTCTGAGTGATTCCCTGGCTAGAGTGAAATCTTCTCAAATCTCGAATGCTCTGCACATAGTAGGAAATGGAGGTAGAAAGAATCAAACCCTGTACAGATGACTTCAGTAAGAAGCTCACTAAGAGCTTAGCACCTTAACCATTAACACTAACTGCCAAATCTTAACTAATGTCTTCATTTTCTTGATATATCACTGAAGGTTAAACATCACTAATGGTTTATAGCCTGTTAGTAATGCCAGTTAGAAGAAAAAAAACAAGTAACCGGTCTGCCAGCCACAAACCGTTTATTGAATTTTGAGCGCTTTCGTCAGGAATTCGCCCCAAAACTTCTTCAGAATAAAAACAGCGGTAACCAACTTCCATTTAAAATAGCAACCAGTCAAGTCACATGTATGAACAGTGCTAGAGTATTGGTTAAAAACCAAGAGGCAAAATGTTATCAATTGAAAAACAAATACATATAAAGCCTGTTTTTGAAAACTTTAAAAATCAAAATTGATCAACCCTAATCAAACAATGTTTAAAATCTGTCAACATATGTAGACTAAAAATTGAAAAATATTGTCAACATTATACTATATGTGAAATTCAGACTTTAATTTTAAATAACTTGAAATCAACACTGTTTCATTTAAACCAGGTTTGCTTGTAGCATTGCTTCTGACCTGCCAGAGTAGTTCTTTATATTCAAGAAATAACTCGATTGGCCTGCCCCTGCTATTTTCATTGCAGCCTGTTCTAAAACAGCAAACTTAAAGTTGTGATTTGGGTGATCTGCTATGTGCTTGGCTAATGCATTGTTGCCATTGCCCTTCCTAATATCATAAACGTGTTGGTAAATACATTTATTTAATGTATTGATAGTCTTACCAATGTAAAAACATTGACAGTCCTGGCAAATAGCAATATATACAAGGTGCTTACTTTGACAGTTGAACTTTTTATGCAAGTACACTTCACCGTAACCACTAATAAAAATAACATTGGTCTCCAAAATAAAGGGGCATTGGGTACAATGTCCACATTTACGATATAACCTCCTTTTTGGCAGTGCAATTATGTTCCAAAAGACTCTTTAAACATGTATCCATCCTGTATATAATACAAGGTTTGTCCTGAAATCTTGATTTACAAGTGTCATCAATAGTGAGAATTGTCCAATTGTTAAACAAGATGTCTCTAATGCTGTAAAAAAGGGGTTAAAAGTAAGAATTATGGCATTAGTATAAGTAACCCTCCCTAGTGTTTAAAGCTGAGGTCCTAATGATGTTGGTCGGGCCAGAATCCAAGGCAAAACCTAAAAGTGGAAAAAGTGACCATTATTTCTTTTTTCCCTTACTTCATTTAAAATAGAGTCAACAAAGGTACCGGGGTACCCCCTTCTAGTAAGCATACCCTTAAGCTTGTCAATCTCCTGTAAGAATAGTGTCCAATCACTGACCATCCTTGCTAGCCTTTCCCCCTTGTCCTTTAACTAAAGATTTTTTCTGATGGACGGGGTGAAAGCTATCGAAATGTAGCAAGGTGTTGGAATATCTGGGTTTTCTGTACAACGTAGAAATAAATCTTTGATTCTGTAAATCCTTACTTATAGTAATATCCAAAAAGTTGATAAATTCCCTATTTTGTACTTTAGTGAATTTAAGAAAATCAGTGCTCGAGTTTAAGAAACAAAAAAACTGCTCAAGCTGTTCTTCATTTCCATGTTCGTAAGGAAGCTTAATTTCAAAATGTATTTCAACAGCGATGAACATCCTTCCTATAGGAACATAGGAGAATGTAGAAAAATCAGCACTTTTACCCCCCCCACCT
Source organism: Protopterus annectens (assembly GCF_019279795.1). Classification (NCBI taxonomy): domain Eukaryota; kingdom Metazoa; phylum Chordata; order Ceratodontiformes; family Protopteridae; genus Protopterus; species Protopterus annectens. The sequence continues at coordinate 834,876,244 of NC_056727.1, read as the reverse complement.
TACATCCAACTCTGCATGTATATGAAAACCTTTGTATGGAACAAATCCGTAAACTACACCATGGTAATAACAATGTAGTTATGCACAATTTACTTACAGGAGATTGACAAGCTTAAGGATATACTTACTAGAAGGGGTTACCCCGGTACCTTTGTTGACTCTATTTTAAATGAAGTAAAGGAAAAAAATAAATAATGGTCACTTTTTTCCACTTTTGGGTTTTGCCTTGGATTCTGGTCCGACCAACATCATTAGGACCTTGGCTTTACTTATACTGATGCCATGATTCTTACTTTTAACCCCCTTTTTTACAGCATTAGAGACATCTTGTTTAACAATTGGACAATTCTCACTATTGATGACACTTGTAAATCAAGATTTCAGGACAAACCTTGTATTATATACAGGATGGATACATGTTTAAAGAGTCTTTTGGAACATAATTGCACTGCCAAAAAGGAGGGTTATATGCGTAAATGTGGACATTGTATGCAATGCTCCTTTATTTTGGAGACCAATGTTATTTTTATTAGTGGTTACGGTAAAGTGTACTTGCATAAAAAGTTCAACTGTCAAAGTAAGCACCTTGTATATATTGCTATTTGCCAGGATTGTCAATGTTTTTACATTGTTAAGACTATCAATACATTAAATAAACGTGTTTACCAACACGTTTATGATATTAGGAAGGGCAATAGCAGCAATGCATTAGCTAAGCACATAGCAGATTGCCCAAATCACAACTTTAAGTTTGCTGTTTTAGAACAGGTTTACAATGAAAAGAGCAGGGGCAGGCCAATCGAGTTATTTCTTGAATATAAAGAACTACTCTGGCAGGTCAGAAGCAATGCTACAAGCAAACCTGGTTTAAATGAAACAGTGTCAATTTCAAGTTATTTAAAATTAAAGTCTGAATTTCATATATAGTATAATGTTAACAATATTTTTCAATTTTTAGTCTACATATGTTGACAGATTTTAAACATTGTTTGAATAGGGTTGATCAGTTTTGATTTTTAAAGTTTTCAAAAACAGGCTTTGTATGTTTTTTTTTTTCAATTTATGACATTCTGCCTCTTGTTTTTTAACCAATACTCTAGCACTGTTCATACATGTGACTTGACTGGTTGCTATTTTAAATGGAAGTTGGTCACAGCTGTTTTTATTCTGAAGAAGTCTTGGGGCGAATGCCTGACGAAAGCGCTCAAAATTCAATAAACAGTTTGTGGTTGGCAGACCCGTTACTTGCTTTTTTTCTTCTCAGTTTGTGTATGGCTGTTTCAGCAAGTCTTTTATGGAGCAAGGAACTGGCAATGCTGCTACTGGCTTGGTTCCCATACATGAGTTGACAAACTCCATTGGGAATTTATCAGCACTTATTGAGGTGCTGACTGTACAAGTTACGGACCTTGGAAGGAACCTGGCAGGGTTATCTACAAAAGTTTATCAACCTGCTTATCCTTTGCAGGCAGCTAGTGGCCCCGTGAGTGCTTCTATTCCGCCAGGGAAGGGCAGCCCTATTTCAATGGCAACGGAACGGAGTGGTTCACCTATTGGCCAAGAAGTTTTAAGAGGCAGAGGCAACGTTATGAATTCTACTCCCATACTTTCTTTTTCTGAATGGATTACTAGTGGATTACAGTGTGATTTTGGACCGGATCACGTTAGAACAGGTTGAGGGACTGTGGACCAATAAATTAAGGGCTTTGAGAAGAAAGTCACAAAGCTATGTAAGCTACAAGTGGAGAACTGTTATCTTAAGGAATGTGTTCATCGGCAACAGATTCCAAAGGGACTTAAAACTTGGAAATTTCCCACAGGTACTGTTGCTGGTTCAGAATTGCACAAGGAAATGCTTACTTTGTTCAACAAACATGGTTGCGAATTACTTGATGTTCTTATTAGAGACAATAACAATAAAATTAATGATTTAAAAATTAAAATAGATGCCATTAATGAAGGTTTACACAACGATTTGTTGTTCCAGACTAAAGTTAATGAATACAATGCTGTATTAGTGAACATTGATAAAGCTATGGTTGTACTTAAAAATAAAAAAAGGTAAAAAATTGGAAAGGGATAGGTTAGAGTATGAGCAGGAAAGGGCTTATCCCTTAACTAACAACAACAGCATAGGTTTTGAAGTAAGGGAGGGACTACCCACCCTTTAGGGGACCCTAACATGGTTGATGACAATTTGAGTGATATGAATAAGCAGGTTATCCCTTTAGAGGCACCTTTGAGGAGATCAGAGCGTCTCCAGAACTGGCAACAACAGCATTATCAAGAGAGAGCCAGGAACGGCAACTTTCAGAACAACTACAATGGAGGGAGAACATACAGGGGGAGGGGGAGAGGAATGCCGAACAATTGGTAGGGGACGACATAATTACAACATGTGAGATCATTACCAATGAGACTGGTGATTTTAAGATTTACAACTATAGCAAATTGGAAGTTGATGCACCATGGGCTAACCTTTTTCAAAAGGGACTTAACTTTGTCATTATTAGTACATCCAGGGTAGATAGTTCTTTATTGGAACTTAAGTTGTTCATAAGGAAACTTAATTTCAAAATGTATTTCAGCAACGATGAACATCCTTCCTATAGGAATATAGGAGAATGTAGAAAAACCAGCACTTTTAACCCCCCCCTTACATCCAACTCTGCATGTATATGAAAACCTTTGTATGGAACAAATCCGTAAACTACACCATGGTAATAACAATGTAGTTATGCATAATTTGACAGATACTGAAACTGATTTGTTAAAAATCATCAGAGAGAGTACTTCTATCAGAGTTATGAAACCGGATAAGGGTGGGGGACTGGTCATTATGAATCAGACTTGGTATGCTGAAACAGTGCTAATACATTTGTTCACTGATTCTTATGATGAGATTTCAAAAAAATAAACAACATCTGCTACAGAAATATAGACATTTGTTTAAATGATCTGCTTTTAAATGAAAAAATTTCACTGAATGAGCACAACTTCCTTACACAAAAACATCCACGAATTCCCACAATTTTCGGCATTCCCAAGATACATAAAAGTATTGAAAATCCCCCTTTTAGACTGATTGTGGATGCAAAGGCTTCAAAAACCTTTAACTTGGCCAAATTCATTCACCATAATTTAAAACACATTCTGGACCAACACAATCACGTGTTAAAAGACTCTTGGGACTGCTTTAAAAAAATACAAGGTAATCTGTATAGTGATAACTTGATATTCATCACTATGGAAATCAAAGATCTTTTTACAGTTATACCTCATCAGGCAGGCATTGAATTGTTTTATGAATATTTGTGTTCATTCACTTCTTTAGGGCATTCTAGGATTTTGATGTTCAGGTCTCTTATGTAGTTAGTGTTACATAACAACTTCATTACCTTTGAAAACCAGTTATTTAAACAGAAAACAGGAGTGGCAATGGGGGCGGCTTGTGCCCCCCTATTTGCGAACACTGAATTTATCCAATGGGAACTGACCACAGTATTTGAGAATGCACTTTTTAGGCACTGCAGATTTTATGGGAGATACCTTGATGATCTGCTAATTTTTTGGGATGGAAATGAAGAACAGCTTGAGCATTTTTTTTGTTTCTTAAACTCAAGCACTGATTTTCTTAGATTCACTAAAGTACAAAATACGGAATTTATCAATTTTTTGGACATTACTATAAGTAAGGATTTACAGAATCATAGATTTATTTCTATGTTGTACAGAAAACCCACGTATTCCAACACCTTGCTACATTTCGATAGCTTTCACCCCGTCCATCAGAAAAAATCTTTAGTTAAAGGACAGGGGGTATGGCTAGCAAGGATGGTCAGTGATTGGACACTATTCTTACAGGAGATTGACAAGTTTAAAGGTATGCTTACTAGAAGGGGGTACCCCGGTACCTTTGTTGACTCTATTTTAAATTAAGTAAAGGAAAAAAGAAATAATGGTCACTTTTTTCCACTTTTGGGTTTTGCCTTGGATTCTGGTCCGACCAACATCATTAGGACCTTGGCTTTAAACACTAGGGAGGGGGTTACTTATACTGATGCCATGATTCTTACTTTTAACCCCCTTTTTTAGCATTAGAGACATCTTGTTCAACAATTGAACAATTCTCACTATTGATGACACTTGTAAATCAAGATTTCAGGACAAACCTTGTATTATATACAGGATGGATACATGTTTAAAGAGTCTTTTGGAACATAATTGCACTGCCAAAAAGGAGGGTTATATGCGTAAATGTGGACATTGTATGCAATGCTCCTTTATTTTGGAGACCAATGTTATTTTTATTAGTGGTTACGGTAAAGTGTACTTGCATAAAAAGTTCAACTGTCAAAGTAAGCACCTTGTATATATTGCTATTTGCCAGGATTGCCAATGTTTTTACATTGTTAAGACTATCAATTCATTAAATAAATGTATTTACCAACATGTTTATGATATTAGGAAGGGCAATGGCAACAATGCATTAGCCAAGAACATAGCGGATCACCCAAATCACAACTTTAAGTTTGCTGTTTCATAACAGGTTTGCAATGAAAATAGCAGGGGCAGACCAATCGACTTATTTCTTGAATATGAAGAACTACTCTGGCAGGTCAGAAGCAATGCTACAAGCAAACCTGGTTTAAATGAAACAGTGTCGATTTCAAGTTATTTAAAATTAAAGTCTGAATTTCACATATAGTCTAATGTTGACAATATTTTTCAATTTTTGGTCTACATATGTTGACAGATTTTAAACATTGTTTGATTAGGGTTGATCAAATTTGATTTTTAAAGTTTTCAAAAACAGGCTTTATATGTATTTGTTTTTCAATTTATGACGTTTTGCCTCTTGTTTTTTTTAACCAATACTCTAGCACTGTTCATACATGTGACTTGACTGGTTGCTATTTTAAACGGAAGTTGGTTACAGCTGTTTTTTTTCTGAAGAAGTCTTGGGGCGAACACCTGATGAAAGCACTCAAAATTCAATAAGCAGTTTGTGGTTGGCAGACCGGTTACTTGCTTTTTTTCTTCTTCTCAGTTTGTGTACGGCTGCTTCGGTAATGCCAGTTAGAGTTTCATAGGTTTTTTTGTTCAAATGTTAAGAAAATGCATGCTGATGCAAAATCTGTTGTTTACTTAATTTTTGAGTGAATTAAATAAATATTTAAAAATTGCTCCTGATTTTATATAAATGAGAGCTACCGTGCTACCTTTAAACATTCAGATCTAAACTGTTTGTATTTGTGTTATTTCAGCAAACCAGAAATAGAGTATTAGGCTGTTTATGTTCCTGCACTTGCTTGGTACTTTTTTTGAGCTGTTTTCCTTGGAAGGTTCTGGAAAACTAATATACTTTTATGATTGCGACTTCATCTCAGTATTTTCGTTATGTCTTTGTACTCTGACTATTTTAATGCATCAGAACTGGTCATGGTTATTATATCTCAATGGACTTGCTGCTGAAAAGTGAAGTAGGAGATTTTTTTCTAAAAGCCATGTTAAGCTCCCTTTATGCCAATAGGCATGCCAATATGGTCCTTGCCCAATGGGAGAATACCCATGTTTTTACATCTTTTGAGTACTCTGGTTTTATCAGTTTATATTCTCAGTTTGTGGATGATATGTTGTATGTTATGGTCAGGCACAATAAGAGATTTATATAGATTTGTTGAATATCTTCATGGTACTACATCTTTTCTGAGATTTTCTTTGAAATACTGTAGGACTATATTTAATGTTTGGATGTTGAGGTCTTTAGATGAAATGACTTGCCCTTTGGGATGAGATTATTTGGAAAGGATGCTATAGGAATTCATTGCTACACAGGACAAGCATGCATCCTGGGCATGTTTTTAGGAATGTTGTTAAAGGGCAAGGGATGCACATTTCTAGGTTAAATTAAAGTGAGTATGGTTTTCCTAGTGACCTTAGGACACATAGGAATCATTTTATGGAATGTGGTTACAAAGAGGAAGAGGTGGACCAGAATTTAGTGCAGAGTATATAGGTGAGGGAGTCACATGCTAGAACCTATTTTTCTGCTGTTTCAGATACTTCTGGCCAGGTTGGGGATAAGAGATGGAAAGGGAAAGGTATTTAATTCTCTCTGCATTATAGTAGTGATGTTGGTGTTATCAGCATCATCAGAAAGAAACATTGGCCAATACATGTTACCGATGATAGGCTTAAGAATATTGTTGGGGAGTCAACTTATTTTATTTTTAAAAATAATAAGTGTTTGAAAAAAATGTTATGTTTTCCCAACAGGATTAGGAGGGCTGAGTTAGTGAATGAGGCCCCTGGTACCTCTCCATGTAGTCAGTGCAACGTTTGTACTTTTATGGATAGCAGTAATTGGTTTGTGCATCCTGATACTGGCACTACGTTTGAGTTTAAGGTGAGGGCTGACTGTGATATCAGTGATCTGGTTTATTTAGCACACTGCATTGTATGCTCCTCTTTTATATTGGTAAGACAAATCACAGTTTTAAAGAACGTATGAAGGGAACAGCTTTACCAATATTAGGACACATGATAAGTGTAATGCTTTAGCTAAGCATGTGGATGAGAGAGGGGCTTCACATGAATTAAAATTTTTAGTGATTGATAGGATTTTTAAAAGCCCACATCAAGGTAATTTAAACAACAATACTGAGAGGTTTGAATTATTTTGGGCTCTTAAAATGAAATCTGATAGTGGCTCTGGGCTTAATCGTTATGTTTCTTTAAAACCTATTGTGAGACCCCATGGGTTATGGAAGAAATAATAGTTTTATATACTATTACTATTTGTATATATTTATATGTTTGTAGTATATGTTTCTTGTTTATTCTCTTTTTATTTATATTGTATAATTAATTGTGTTTCTAAAGGGAATGTTATATTGACATAAGGTTGATATTTTTGTCCCCCAGTTGATTTGATTGGATCAGATAATTGAATTACTTTGATTCGATTGGTTCTTATTGCTATATATTTGTGTGAAGGTTAGCATTAGACTATGGTCTGTTGAAATGATCTAATATTGTGTAAGCACTTACCCTGTTATTCTCTTTTAATTGTTATATTTGTTATTAAATTACTTGATTTTATTTCCCTTGCTGTGTTTCAGTGTCTGTTCTTTTATATTTGTTGTGGAAATTTTGGATGCTTAAAGGACACTATTTTACTCAAGCTTAATTGTTTTTTTTTTCTATAGTCATCTTTGTACTCTGCCTATTTTAATGCATCAAAACTGGTCATGGTTATTATATCTCAATGGGCTTGCTGCTGAAATGTGATCTTGGAGATTTTTTCCAGAATCCATGTCAAGCTCAGCTCCCTTCATACGAAGGATGTTAAACATATATTGTTAACTTCCATGCAGATAGAATGGCAGTAGTGTGAGTCACGGGCATCTTACACAGCTTCTGGACCTATTTTCACTTTCACTTTTTTTGCTTGAGTTACTCTGATGTGTGTTGTCAGAGCAGCTCTTACCTCTTTACTTTGTTGAACTTTTGCAACTTCTGTTAAACTACCGGCACTGCTGAAGTGCTAGAAGACCCTCTGCTACAGTCTTTTTGAGGTATCAAAACTAGCATTGCAATTTTGGACCTGTTAACTGACTACTTTGCTTCTACTTCAAAGAACTTTTAAACTACTCTGCTGTTTGTCAGTGTGTCTAGTGAGAATGTATTTTATCGTGAATGTTGGCCAGAATTTGCTGTATTTGTTTAAAAATATCTTCCTTGCATTGCAGCTCACAAGATAAGGCCATCGTTTTGTACTTGAATTCAGGTTAATGCTGCTATTTTCTCTTTCTTTTGAGGCACAAATGTCCATGCATGACATTGTCCTACCTCTGTGGAATTTGGTAGCTATACCTTGATTTGTTGCATTGTAACATACCAACACTTCATGTAAACCATAATCCTTAAGCATGACAAATCATTCATTATCCCTGTGTTTTGAACAAAGTCAGGATTTGTAAGATGATGGTATTCACTGTTTTTCTTTTTCATAGAGTAATGGTCTTTCATTTTTAGCAGTGGATTATGGGTAAGTTGTCACCAAGTATTATGTACTTTATGCTTTACTCACATGGTGCTTGGAGGTTTTCCACATGGCCTTTGCGCCCCACCAGCTTGCTATTGTATCTCCTATTCTGCTCTTGCAAGAAGAGTAACCCTGAGCCACCACTGAGTATGAGGATAGTTCTTTAAATTCAATTAAGTGGGTAATTGGAAAATGAATGAAATAAATATGTGTACTAAACTTAGCTGAATGTTTCCAACAGTATGCTAAGCTGTTAGATGTGATATGATTAGCTAAGAATTCTTTGAGCATGTTTGGTTCAGTAATCCATTACCATTATGTTTAATATTCTTGAAGCATATAATCAACTCATTCATAACATCTATCCATGAAAGAATGGCATTACCCACTAGTGTTTTCTTGTCTTACTCTTGAAGGTGTGACCACACAAGTGAGATTAATCTGCTAACATTAAATGTACTTCTAGAAAAACAGTAAACTACTATATCTAGTAAAATACTGTCAGAGGATAAGTCTTAGATCTCAGACCTCCATTTCTAAATGAGAAGTACTACCTCTCATAATGTGGAACAAATGGTCAAATTGTGGAACACTTACTAACAGCTTACTAACAACTTCAACTAGGAAGGTCATAGGATGGTTAAATGTGTTATTTTTACTTATATAATAGTTATTTTCATGAATTAGTATGATTCAGTTCTATTTACCATGGACATCTGTTAAAAAATTGCTAACACTGAATGTGTGACAGACCCTTTCAATGTGGAACTCTGAGGAACATGAACTTTTTAAGACTACAAATGTGGAACATTTCTCGTAATGAGGTGCACTTGAGAGTCGTGGTATAAGTGCATTTCTTACTGAGAGACCACTGCTAGATTCTTTCTATGGCCAAATATTGTATGAACTGACTCTTCTATACACAGTCACACACACACACACACACACACACACACACACACACACACACACACACACACACACACACACACACACACACACACACACACACACATATACATTTATAGATATACATATGAGTTTATAATGAATAATTGCTGGTGAGTTTGATCTTAACACAAAACACTGAACAGACACATTGGTGATTGCCATTAGTGAGCTATAGGTCACCATCTATGCCCCAAGAATCTCATAACTTGTACCTAGACCTACTGGAAATACTCAACATTCAACCAAATACCCTATTCATGGAGGACATTAAATATCCCTAGACTGGGAAACAAACACAACCTTAAACTTGCAGACACAATGGCTCCTGGACTTTATTAACACAAATACCCAGACCAGAAAGTGCACACTCCAACCAGAAGTTAAAACATACTGGATCATGTACAAACAAACATGGGAGAGTGTTGCATTCCTCTGTGTGCTGCATCTCACTGGTCAGGCTGGATCACAAAGCTGTCTCTTTTAAAATAAAAAAACAACTTGGAAAACTTAACTAAACCTGTAACTGTTAGGACCTATTCTAAAGTACACCCTACTATGTGACACTTTGCCAATATTCAATTCCCCTGAAACCTGAGATCACAGTAACCTATGCAGAATTGCTCACAGGGGTCTATATTAGTTCACCAAAATGTTATTCCAGTGAACACCTATTCATCCACCCCTAATCAGAGAAAATCGTGCCAACAATTTGCTGAATTTGCTAAGGGCAATAAAATAGTTGCCCGAAGTACAACGGACCAACTTGTAGTTGACTCAAACCCACCCAAGTGGGGGGGGGCTTCATTCCCCACACCACCCTTAACTATATATACCAGCTCAGAGATTGCACTACAGCGGAGAAAAGGGCAAAGTTCTGTAGTTGTCTGTTGTATGAATGCAGTGAATCACTAAAGCAATTTTCAATGATTATGGGTGGTCTTCACCGGAATACCATTTTGGCGACCTAATATAGAACTGTTCAGAGAAACCTTGTACAGATATTTAAACTGCTGCATAGAGGCTTCTGCACCTAACAGAAGTATACCCGTGACAAACACCAAAAAACAAGCCACACTGGTGGAATCCTAATATTAACAGGTTATATAACAAAAATCAGAAAGCACAATTCTCTTAAAGACAAGAGCTCACAATATAAACTAAACAAGAAACTAAGAGAAATAATTAATTCCAGTAAAGCCAATTATGAAGTCAGGATAGCCTCTCAGGTTAAGGATAGCCATAAGGCCTTCTTCAACTATGTCCTAAACCTTAAAGGCAACACACAGCAATGTGCTGAAGTGGTGGTAAATAGCACCAATTAACACCTTTCCAGAGGTGTAGATGCCCTTCGCCTGTGGAGTTGGGCCTGATAACACCCCTGGGTGGGCATTAATTACACATTAACACACATCCTATTGGGCATTATTGCTTGCTTAAGGGCCAGATTCTCAAAGAGTAGTTACTTACGACAACATTTTCAGAATCTTAGATCGGCAGTGGTGGAATACTAACCCACACCTCCAGAGCGACTGGAGTCTTAAGCCAGCACCTTAGACTGCTGGGCCACACTACCTCCTCTGTGTAAGTCTGCCCTGATTCTGAAACAGTTGCTCTCAGTTTAAGTGGCTTATATCAGTGTAAAGCCTATCTATAAGCAGTCTTACACTTGGGATCAGATTCCAAAAGACCTGCTCTCAGTGTAGATGGACACACACTAGATCAAGTTATTTGGAATCAGACCCTAAGAGTGGGCGGTAATTCTGACCATGATGTGTCAGATTGGTCTGGCTGGAAGCCAGGTTGTACCATAAAAAGTGGAAGGGGAAAATGACATTGAAAATATATTATTAAGCCATCCTGTAAAACAATGTGCATGCATGTGCATATGCGTATATTCTCAAAAATCATCTTATAGAAAATTGGCACTCACAAAAGTCAGTTTCAGTTGATTAAATACATGTCCAAAATGATATCACAAAAGGAAAACAAAACAAACATTCTCCTTCTGTAATTATTCAAGTTAAAAAAAAAGAAAAAAATACTTTGCCTGAAAAGTGGTACTGTTAGAATTGTTTTTTTAAGGCAATGTGTAGGGTTAGGGTTAGGATTAGGGTCAGAGTTAGGTTTAGTACACATGGAAAAGGATGGGCTAGGACGGCTTTAGTACTATGCTATACCTTACTCTTGTGTACTAACTCAGAATGTGAACCTATCTTGAACCCTAACAATGCACATTACCTTTCAAAAAAACTCTCCCTAACAGTATTACTGTATACCACTCAAACACACTTTCCACACTATAGTACAGATAAACAAAACTAAAATTACTCCCTTACCTAGCCTTACTCTAACCCTACACACACACACACACACATACACACACACACACACACACACACACACACACACACACACACACACACACACACACACACACACACACACACATCTACTCACCCCTAATCCCAAAACTTTCAGTATATTGGAAAGCTTTGGCACTGAGATGCACACTCACTTACCTTGACCCAAGTCACATCCCATACACAATGCTAACACTTCAAGATTACAGCATTTAGCAAAACCCTTACTTGAAAAATCCAACATTTGATGTAAAACACAGACGTTTATTCTGTTGACAGAATCAGTGTTAGCAGGGGAAGGATGGGAGTGAATGGTCATTGTTGGGGACAGGGGGAAGCCTAAGTTTGCTGTAATAAGAAGTGTATGAGACTGCTGAGCTTCAATGTACATAAGCAGTGAACCACTTAGTCAGGACTTTGCAGATACTTGGAACACGCATGCATATCCCAAAGACAGCAACTGTGGAGCTGACAAAGGTACTGCAAGGTGGAAGGAGCTAATGAGGAATCTTCTTCTTCTTCTTCCTGTTGTCACTTGGCTGTCAGGGTGAATTTGCCCCTTTCCCCACTGTAGTACAATCTCAGAATTGGTATATTTAGTTAGGGGGTGTGGGGGGTGAAGCACCAACTTTGAGGTGTTCTTACTGATATTTTGTTTCTGGCCAGTTCAGTGATTCTTTTTCCCTAGGAAAAAAATGCTGATCTGGCCATTTGCATAATTGGCGGTTCGCTCTGTAGGGGTCGATGAAGAGGCATTCGCTGTAATGCCTCTTCAATTAGATAATATAGACCCTTTTCACTTTCCCCACTATATTGGAATCTCATAGTTGTTGTATATAATTAGCAGGGGGTATAAGAGAGCTTACCCCCTTTTAAGACATTGGTTTTAGTTATTCTGCTGTTGTGTAGCATATTTTACAGGGCCATGTTTGACATGTATAGTTTATTCAGAAAACTGTACCCTTTCTATGTAGTATAATGCTAAATTCCAGCTTAGGCCATTGTTTTTAAAATAGCAAAGTGATGAGCATAGTTTCATAAGTTATTCATTAATATTCTCAATGTACCTGTCTGTTAAAGATGCAAAATAAAAACACCAATTCTAACCATCTTCCAAGGTGTTGTTATTTCATCTGCTTAATTCAGTTAACTAAAATTCAAATACCTAAACCCTATAAAGAGGTATTTATGTAACATGGTCTCAGAAAGAAAATATACAAGATAATTAACCTATATCATTGTTAATAAAATTCTGAAATATTACATTTATAACAGTGAGGCTTTGATTTATTATTGTAGATTTTGTGGAACTGAATCCTGGATTTAGATATCTTCTACATGGTAACTTTGCATTTTATTAGGTCAAAATTAAAATACTTTCATCAATTCTTTGCAAAATATGTAACCTGATTATAGTTGCTGTACGTCACAAAATAAATTAAACTGAAGTTGCTGGAATTGCTTGATTGACAGACTAGCATAATGAATACAGGACAATTTTTATTAGTAAGGTTGTTATATACCTGAGCATTCGTAGTTAATGTAAGATTAGGCAAGCATACAAGAAATAGAATATAGCTGAGAAAAAACTGGCAGCATTCTACTTCTATCCATTATCCTCCTTAAATACCTTTTTAGACAAAATGTGCAATATGGATGTTTGTCCTCCAGAGCAACACTTATCCAGAGACCAAGATGACTTTGCATTTCCCCACCAGCACAATTCCAAAATATTATTTTCTATCTTAATTAGTGCTACACAAAGAGAGATACTTTGACTCAAACTCAAACACACACATGCACACACACTCAAACACACACACACATACACACACACACACACACACACACACACACACACACACACACACACACACACACACACACACACACACACACACACACACACACACACACACACACACACACACACACACACACACACACACTTACTTTAGCTTAATACTCTGTCTTTGGAAGGAAGACAAGAACATAAGGAATATGACAAAAACCCCTTAAAAACTCAATAATGTCTTTTTATAGCCTAATTCAGAAAAGTATTTGAAAACTGCTCGAAAACTAATCAGTGAGGTCACAGCAGTAAGATGATGAAATGCTTTTTCCTACAAGAACCGCAACATTACTGAACAGCTTGCTTGTATGTGTGTGTCTGTAAAAATATGGTGAATAATAAAACCAAAGCCAGAGCTACAATAAGAGCAGCAAAGTAGTTTAGCATACATTTTAAGAACATTACTGTCTTTCTGCCCTTCAGGAATTGTAGACAAAACAAGCTACTAAGGACACCATGGAAAATAACTTTAATACCCACTGTGTATTACAGTTATTTTCTGTGGTGTCCTGAGTAGCTCTCATTTTATTATGCTTTTATCTGTGCCAAGCTTGGACTTCGTCTGCTAGAATTCTCTCTTGAATTGTTTCCTGCTGTCCTTCAAGAATTACTGGCTTGGCTAAGTAGTGCAGAAGATATACTTCCACAAACAATGATACCATTTCAAGAAAAAGACAAGCAACAATGAATTTATACCTGTGATCTGGACAGTTGTAAAACTGATTTCTTAAAGAAATTCCCTAGTACGTGTTTCTCAAATGTCTTTAAAATTAAATTGCAAAGTAAACTGTCAAAGTACTCCATCTGTTTTTATGCTTGTTTGCAGAGCACGTTGCTCTCGTAGTGCTCATAACGTACATACATACATACATATACACACAGCATCATAGGTAATTAATAGGCATGACGTTCAAGAGGCTACTGGGAAGCTCAGACCATTTTCTCAATTGCCACAGCATGCAGTTTGGTTAAGTGACTTACTCAGAGTCACACAGTGGGAAAATGGAGGTTGTGTAATGAAACTCTAGATTACCAGAAGCAGATTTTTACAGCTCATAGCTTTAAACCTGAGCAATAACTGACAGATACTTCTCTTTGTTGTCACCCCAGCATCATGGGGACATATTATCATAAAAAGAGAGAGAAAATAACTTGTACAAATCAAAGGCATTCTGAAGATAGGAGATCCATAATCATACTTTTACTGAGCACTCTGTGCTCAGGTCTCTGAGTACAGGGTGCAGTTGTTTAACAGGCCATGGTATTAGTCCCTAGAAGTAAACTGCCAGACACTTTTTTTGAAGGGAAATGTGTTTTAGTGAAAAGCATGCACTTTGACTTAGGAGCATCTAAGTAGAGGCTGACTTATTTTATCCTATGCTGTGGATTACTGAAACTTTTTGAAGGTGCAGAACTTTCAGAATGGTGTTGGTGGAAGAGAGAAACATGCTAGTTGCTGGCAAATATGCACCCCCATAGAGACTGAGCTCATACATTTATAAAGAGAGTTACTGACAGACGTCTAACGAATAAGCTTTTTGGTTTGCCATGTTGAGCTGGTGGAGAGATAGTTTTGTTCCATATAACTGACTGATTACAGCTGTGCTGATAGCTTGCATGATTATTTTGTGAAGGTATGTGTGTTTAAAATGGAATGCAGATGGCATGAGAAATTATTTAAGACTAGTAACAAACTATACATTGCGAGAATGGGGTTGTATGTACCTTGTCTGTTTTGTTACAGTTTTCCAAGTGAAAGTGTTTACATTGAAAGTTATACACAAAAAATGTCTCTAAGCAGATATACATTAGCAAAGAGCTACATAAATCTTTTACAAACCATTATAATTGATTGCATGCTTATGAAAAGTTTAGGTATGAAATGGACTGCTTATATAAGAACGTAATATGGAGGAAATCTATTTCCATCTTATTGTGTGTTTGACTCACCTCAAGAACAAAGCTTGAGAGGTGAATCTTGGCATCCATGTTGAGGAAATAATAAAGGGGTATGATCAGTGAGACTGAATCATAATTTTTTGTAGTTCATGAAGTTTCATTTGCTGCATGCACTATCAGCTACAGAAAAAAAGTGTGGAAGCCTGAAGTATTTTATCAACTTCAAAAGCCTTTGAAAGCTGGTAAAATACTTTAGCACTGACAGACATCAGGTAGAAATGCAGTGTCCCTCCAAAGAAAGAACTGCTTTAAAAGCTGTTACACTCTTTGTTCTGCCACAGTTTTTATTCATGAATGTGGCTGAGCAAAGTTTAAACAGCTGCTTTACCTTCTGCACTGTTTTTGCTAGCTGGTACTGTCTGATGCCAATCCCCATTGCGAGACCAGATCATAACAGCACTGGGGGTACTTAACATAAGCTTGTTAAGTACCTTCCTGAAGAAAGGTGCTTAACAAGTTTATCCTTTTCCCATTTTGGTCCATAATTATGACTTTTTACTTTATAACATAGGCCCAAGAACTTTGCTATGGCAATTCTGTGTATCAAAATGCATGCTTTTGATTCTGCTGAGATTAACTTTAAGGCCTATTTGTTTTAATCCAGTGGAGTTGTGTCAGTTTATATCTAAGGTAGTTCGCAATTTCCTTCATGAAACCTTCTGAGGACCAGATGACCATGTCACTAACATGCAGGAGCAGTTTACTGTTTGCTTAAGAGATGCTGCAAGTCTTCATAAAGGTATAAGGAGCACAGGACTAAGGACAGCATAAATGGTAGCTGGAAGATGCAAATGTTACTAACAAACTGTGATGCTAAAGTATCTGTTGTGTAAGTTACTGGCAAACTATTGGAGGATGGGCTGAATGAAGTCAAAGAAAGAAAGCTCATTAGTTAAGAGATATTAACTTTCCTTAGCAAAGTTATTGGAAAAGTCAATGAAGACTGTACATGTGAAGTGACCTGACTGCCTTGCTTATAATAAGCTGCCACTAAGCACATGTAATGCAATAGCAGTGCTTTGTCCTTTCCTAAAACCTTGCTGCTAGTTAGATAGCAGGGAAGATGTCATAGTATGAAACCTTAGGCGCATGGATTTTTTTTCAATAATTTTACTAAGGGAAATAGAACAGCAATTGAGCTCTCTCTCTCTCTCTCTATATATATATATATATATATATATATATATATATATATATATATATATCAGTGACACATGCAGATAATTCCATTAATAATGTAGCATATCACATTTCGATCCCATGTTCACGATGACAAATAAACTCATCTATCCACTTAGATGATCAGACATGTTATGAGTATATCCTGCCTTTTAGATAATAATCTTCTGCCTAGCAGGTAAGAAAATCAGAAAACCGCATCTGCACTTTAGGGGCAAAATGCCTGAAAACAGAAATTATTAACTTAAATGTTTATGGGAAACTTAACTTACTTGAGAAAAAAATAGAAAAAAAATTAAAACAAATGATAAACAATTTAGAACAACAAGGGAAATCTAAAACATTAGATGCAGGTCTCTAAGGGAAATGATAAAAGAATTGTTGTAGCTAAACCTTTCATGAACTGTTTATTATATATGAAACATTTTACAAAGCTTCTGATAATTGTAAAATAAGAAACTAAGCTGAAATTATTTGCCAGTTTAATATGAAATATTGAAATATTAATTAAAAGCAATGAATTTCCTACAGATTCATAAGATGTGAGAATTTCTGTAATTGTGTGTGTGTGTGTGTGTGTGTGTGTGTGTGTGTGTGTGTGTGTGTGTGTGTGTGTGTGCGTGTGTATGTTTGTGTGTATTGTGCAGTGGGGCTACTTCCACATATCAAGGTGTACCCTAATTTTAACACATAAGCAGATGGACAGAAGAAAAGATGTGACATGAATCCTCAAGATACCATTGGTATAATCTGTGCATTGTGCATGTAAAAAGGATAGGGTCCTGCCTGCAATTAAGATAAGTGATTAGCCAAAGAGAAAATTTCTATGTTATAATCAAACCACATGGCTGATGTTTTAAATATATTCACGACTGGTGCCAACAGTGTCAGAGTGCATGTAAAATAATCGTATATTGTGCTCCTCTAGATGGTATTAGGAGCACACTAATTTTCATATTTATCATCTGGATAATTGGATGAACCCCCACATCCAGTCTGCATAGTAAGCTACACAATTCCAGGATAACAGGTTAGCTGACCTCATCTCCATTTAATATACTTTTTAATAACTGTATTTCCCCTCATAACTACTGGTGTATAAGTAAAAGTATAAATGTCACAGGTTACTAATGAATTCAGTTCCTCTCATCATACAGAGCAGATTACATTATTGACCTGTTAAAATGTTTAATGACAAAGCCATTCAGGGAAGTCATATGCACTGATGCATCTCTTTTATTGATGAGAGCATCACAGTGTCTAATCTACATGGCCACTGGATATAAGAATATTATGTTTGGTTAAATGACCTATTATTATGTGCTTTTTCCTTCCCTGACTTCTAAAATATCATTTAGCAGCAGTCTGAATAAGATTAATTCACATTATTTCATTCTATACTAAAATATTAGGAAATTTAAAATGTAGTCTTTCATTTACTTTGGCATAAATGAAAAAAAAAAGATTTTACAAATTTAGAAAAATGATTGCTGTGAGGTAATTGTCCTATTTAATAGACTTGCAAGCCCTAAAGAAAGGCAAACCTGATTTTGCTCTGCTCTGCATAATACCAGTATATTTCTTAAATTTTCAAGTATCTTCAGGTCTAAGGCCCTCATAGTTGTAGTAATATAAAATAAGTACCAAAAATATATTAAAAAAGGAGGCAAGTCAGTAATGACCTACATTCTGTAAAAAATACATAACTGTGACTGAAACTGTGGTACAGGTATTGACAATAAAGGAGTTTTGGGAATGAAAGGATTCATTGAGAGACTGTATAACATATTTCAAAATATAATAATGGCCAGCTTGGAAATGCATTTTTTAGAAAATTCTCACATATTTGTTAATAATATGCAGAATACAGAGACTCCTTTCATTGCATTCAGAGCTACTTGACTGTAATTTACAGAACACATGCCTGCATTAATTTATGCAAGGAGTGTGTACTGTTGCCACAGAAGCTGTATTTTAGTGCAGAACAGGATTGCAGCTCATATACAGTAAAGACAAATGCATAGAATTGATATCCTGTGTGATGCCCGTGCACTGGCCCAGCAATCAAGGAGCCTCAATCCTCACCATTAACACCAGTGAGGGGCATCCATATAAGGAAAGGATAAGAAATACACACATGGTAAAGTACAATTTCCCTTAAGAGCACACAGAGATCACAGTAGGTCTGGGGATGTTTTTTTCCTTTCTCTCCAGATCCCCAATAAGACTCCCCACTGGCACAGCTATATGGTCCAGATCTCAGCCTAGTGGGCAAGCTAAAACCTCCAGCACCCTCTCTGTCCAACCAGTGCTTTGTGTCCTTGCCCAAGTAGCTGACACACACACACACTTTGAGATAACAGTTTATATAACAACACAGACACTCCTTGGGAAGGCTGGCACAAGATCTCCAGCTGTGCCCCTTTTACCCAGAATATACAGTAGAAATCATTGCCACCACCCAGCTAATATTTATCAGCTAGTCAAAGGCCCTTATGAAAGGGTGTCCAATTATACTGTGCAATATTATTATCCAAATAGCAATTGCGACTGAACAGTCAAGACTTATTTGGAGTGACTTGGTACATCATCACTATATACATGCAATGTACTCTTAGAGCTTAAATTATCTGTACACAAAACAGCCACAGTTGAAAGGTTTAAAACTATTTAATAATAAATAATAAAAACACAAGTTAGTACTTCTTACTACACAGTGCCAGTCAAGAGTTCAGAGATCATTTGGAAATGTTTAAAATAATACAGTAGACAAGATCTGACATCACAGAAAAACAAACTAGTCTAATCTTCCTATTTCTAGCTATATCTAAGAGAAAACACAGTTCTAAAATCCTACTTACATATAGACACAGCCAGAGTGGTGAGTCAGATGTTCTCAAGGCAAGTGCTCCAATACTCTCATTCTTTCTGTCCTTAAATTGATAACACTGTACCACTGATTCATTTTAGATTACATCATTTCTTTCTGGTTCCCAGGCTAACAGACTCTCAGTGGTTAATAGCACTTGATCTTGCAGCTGGTCAGGAAGCCAGAACAATAAAAGAAATTATAGATGGAAATTCTAGCCATTAACTCTGGTCGCAAAACAATAGGCAGAATGCCTCTATCTAGACATCTCGGCTCCAGGTTTTGACATCAAAGAATTGATTTATCAGCTTTGTTAGAGAAGAGTGCACTGCTGTTACATGTTTGCAGTTCCACATTTAACACCATTTTTCCCATTTAAGAGAACAAGCCTGTGACTTATATTAATATTTACAAATGACAGAATTATCTACAAAATTCTATCTGGCTAGGCTGGCAGCCTTCACCTATCTTCACACCCTGATTCACAGGCAGGTATCCAATGTGCCATATTTCAGTACTATGCGCTTAGACAGCTATTACAACAAACAGTAATCTACTGTGCTCTTTTGGAACCACATTTAGAACTGATATTACCGGTGCAATGTTATAGTAGTCGACATGAAACCCACCTCTTCTAATACTGCTGTTAATGGTACAGTGTTAGTTTGATAGATATGAGACCCTTTGAGATACCAAAAGACATGTGTATGAAGCACAATGTTGTAGCACTACATCTACAAAAACAGCATGCAAGGACTGTGTGAAAATGACTATGATGTATCAGAATTCCCCAGCAGAAATGCAAATTAAACTATATTATGCAGGGCTAGCTGATAAGTACAATATGAATTCATATTTTTCTGAATATCAATGCAATATTCTTACATTTCTTGGCCTGCCACCCCAGTACTGGCTACACAGAACCATATGTAACACTTTGTTGGCACACATAGTGCCATTAGGAAGTAAGTTATGCAATGCTTCTGGGATGTACATCCAACATTCATGATTGAAAGTGTTTCTTTTGCATGTTGTACACCACATTGTTATGGGGCACACAGGAACTCACTGTTGTGCATCATACTATTATATTTCTTAATGTCTCAAGTGTCATCTGCTCTGATTTAATGAAGGAGCTCTGCACAATTGTGCATTGTGCTCTGTGGCACAAAGCTGCAACCTGGTGTGTTATCTGTGTAGTATTATCGCATAGGGAACATAGTGATGCACTGTATTGTAATGTGGCAATATGTTGTGTACTATGAACAAATAGGAAGCATAATAATGATGTACTTCTCTGTAGTGGAACAATGCACTGTGCACTGTTAGCATGTAGGAGACACAGTGATGCACTGCTATGTACTGAAAGAATATTATTCAGGAAAACAAATTACACTTCAATGCCCTCCCTGAGTTCCTTGTATACTATACAGGTGCAAGGTACATATTACTGCTTCAGTGTTATTTAGACATCATACTATACCTTTTAAATGTTGTACATTATAATTAATGAGGGTTTACTTTTGTAGGAATTTTATTCCTTTTTTATATGCCACACGTCACTGTATGGGGAGTTCGTTTGTGAATCCATGTGACGTAGTGGGTATGTACTTATGCCATGGAAGATTTAAATATTTGGCGCTTACTGTTTGTCAGTTTTTCTGATGAAGCTACTGTTTCACAGTAGCGAAAACGTATGCTTTTTTTAAAAAATAAACCTACGTTCAGGACACTATTTATTTCGGGATATCCTTGGCTTTTTTGGATTACCTGCTAACTTTTTTCCTTGTATACTATACAGGTGCAAGGTACATATTACTGCTTCAGTGTTATTTAGACATCATGCTATTCCTGACAAGAGCTTTATGCTTTATTTATGGCTAGGACAGATGGTGCTCTTTGCTGTTCACTATATGTTTCATACATTCCTTGTGATGCTCATGACTTAGGCACAGACTGGTGCTATGCTTTGCCCCCTATATTTCATACAGTTCCCCAGAACTCCTTTTACAGTTTCCATATGTAGTGTACACACTGCTGCTCTGTCATGCTCACTACAGTCATCCTCAAGTACCTTGTGTGCACTTCTGTTGTGGGTGTAGGCATGAAAGCGCTATGTTGCAGTTGTTTTATGCCCTGTCTGTGCCACTAGAGGTATACTGTGAGCTGTATAGCTGGCAGCTCATTTTCCATATAAACAGTGTCTGCCTGTCTATCATTCAGGTCACGGATGAAAAGTGTCCCAGGATCAGCCTGCCTACCAACTTAACAAAGTCTTAAAACAAAAAAATGAAGCAGTGCCTGATAGATCTGACTGCAGTTCACTGCCCATATTACATCACACACACACACACACACACACACACACACACACACACACACACACACACACACACACACACACACACACACACACACACACACTGCAGATGGTAGGTGTACATCTGGTCAAGTACTATTTGGAATATCATTAAATGTGTTTTGATTGTTTTCCAGTAAGTTGACTTTTGTTATAGAATAACCACAGAAATATCCTTAAATCACAAAAAAATGCAACTTCTGTAGTCACTCAGACTCCATTACCAACAGAAAGAAGCTCCACTCATAGCAATATTTGACAGATCTAACTTTGTTATCATAATAAAACTAGTGGAAAGCTCCTAAAATATTTAAAAAGAAGGTGCATTCTTCACAGCATTACACAGTATAACCCCCCTTAATATGTATACTGGTACCAAACATTTTAATAACAGTTCATGTTCAAACTCTTCAAATGTAACATAATGCAAGGAAGTGTTGAAAATTGTTTAGCCTATTAGTGGGTGCACTTGGTATTGCAGATGAATCATCATGGTGAAAGAGTTGTACTTGCACAACAACTATGGCCATCATTGTCATAGACTTCTTTCAACAAAAATGAGCTGCCCAAAATAGTTTATTTATTCACTTATTGTAAGTCCGATGGGGCTATGCAAAGCCCTATTTCATCAGAAGTCCAGGGAGAAAGGCTCCACATATATACATAACAAAAATACTTGGATTACAAAGAAGTAAAATGCAACTATAACAAAAATAATTAGGCTGCAGACAAGTAAAATGCAATAATATTCATAGGTGTATTCTTTAAGGAAGTAAAATATAGATACGTATTACAAGTTGAGAAGCTGGTGATTAAGTGAAATAACAGTAGTTTTGGTGCATAAAGAGTAAGGTGATCTTAATTAGTTGTTTAAAAGTGGAAAGAGAATGTTAAACAATTGCATTTTATAATAACAATAACTAGGTGAAGTCAGATTTTCCACACCCAGAAATATTTATTGACTTGGGCTTCATGTAAGTCAAGTTGCCTGTAGTATCTGCAACTTTGTTCTGCTGCACCAGTTATCGAATGAATAAAACAGTTACAGATGCTATACTTTTGACTCTTTTGTATGTATTTTGTGTGCCTTTAACTTCTCTAGAAATACAGTAGCTATTAACGGTCACATAGGTGAGATTCCGTTTGTATGAGCTTTTTGCTCATGCTTTAATTAATAAGCACAATAGACAGGCTGTCACATGCCACTGGGTGTACTTAATATTAAATTCTGCAATCTGAGTTTAAGCACCTAGCACATTCCAATTTAAACAACATCAAGATTGCTCTGTTCAGAGCAAGGTGCTTGAACAAGAAAATGTCAGTGCTTCAGGCCTGCCTCACCCTCAAATACATCCACATTTGTAATTAAATAAATAAACAAACAAAATGTTTATATATCTTTGTTAATCAGGCAAGCCCAGTGGGCAGAAGTGTCCCTTTTCAGGGGCAGCCCAGGAGCACTGTCTGGTTAAGTGACTTGCTCAAAGTTACACAGTCAGCAAATAGAGTTAGAAGGGATCAAACACTGCACCGTGGGCACAGGAAACAACTTATTAACAGCTCAGAGCCTTGATCCTCTGTGCTAAGAGCCAGTTAATAAATACATAAACAAACAAACATACAAATAATTAAAAAACAAGGACATAATAAATGCTAGTGCAGGAAGTTCAGAAACAATCCAGTTCTTTTAAAATATATAACCAGTTGATAATAGCATAAACATTAAATATGCTTTGCAATATAAGGAAAAAAATTGTGATTTTAAAATGTTATATACTGACATCAATTGTTCTAAGTCCAGACCTACAGAGGTTTTTACTTTAAATATATACATGTTTTGCTTTTATATTTAAATAGATAAATTGATAATGTATGTACATTGTTTTGGCTTTCTGATTAATTATACTGGCTTTGCATTTTACGTGCTTATTTTGTTATATAGAACAATATTTTAGTTTTATTTTTATTGGATTCAGTTTGATTTATTTTGGTTCAGTTAGGTTTCTGAATTGTTGGTAATGGTTTATATAATTTTCACTTCTCATCTGTCTCTTTGTAATCTTTTTGAAGGAGTTTTTTTTATGGATCCACACATTGATTCAAGTCTCTAGAATTCAAATTATGTTTTCCATATATTCACTTCTGAGAAGTGCAACTCAAAAAGTGTAGGAAAAGAGAAGAAAATATTTTTTGTGGGGAGGAGCAAACCCTTCACCCCCCCCCCCGACTTATACATTTCGAACTACACAGTTGGACTACAGTGGAGAAAAAGGGGGAGACATCACCTGCTCACATAACCCAATAGACTGCAGTAAAGTGATCAGCACTATCAGAGACATATAATGGTCAAAGGGGCCTGAGGCAGGGCACTGGACCACCCCCAACCATTCTAATATCCTGATACTTGGCTGTGTCTTCCAATTACCGTAAAACACTGTTCAAACCTGTCAGTATGCACACTGTTTTGATCTTTTACCTTTTCAATAATCACAGAGATTGAGACTGAATTTACAATTTTTATTAAAAACTTTGTAGTAGACGCAGCAAATGTCACTTGATGAATAAAACAAAACACTTACACTGAAACCATTATCGAGAATAAACTTTTTTTCCTTTGAAACTCACATTTATTGAAAATGCACCTGGAAATCCATTAAACTACAAGAGACATGCTGGGATTTCTAGTCAAATAGCATATAGTAAAACATTAATTATCAACTGTCAGAAAGGAGGAGGAATTCAAAAGACAAACGTCATGCATGGCACAAGTGTTTCTTTTTCTGTGGCAGTCATGGAGCACTGTCTGAAGTGACTTGGTTAGACTCACATACTAGACAAAGGCTGAGGGAATCAAACCCAGTACAGGAAGCAGCACATTAACAGTTCATAGCATACTCATCTGCACTAAATCCAAGACAAACAATTGTAGACCAGCACCTTGTATTTCACACCCATGAGTGTGTAAAATGTTAAATTAAAAATGCATTCATAGGTAATATTTTAACATTCTTGCAGATTTCATAATGTGCAGGTTAACCTGAAAATAAGGGATGTTGTATTTTATCTGTATTTGTATCTTATCTAAACTCTAATGTATCTGTTACTGAAGTTAAATGCCTTCTAACTGTAATTTGTTTTAAAATTTTGTCTGTTCTTTTGGAGCTTTTCGCCCCGGGCCTCTACTGAAAATGGATATATTTCCAGCTAGACTAGCTCGGTCAACAAATGTTAAATAAAAATAAATAAAATAAAAATTCACAGTCAAATACTAAACACACTCAACATTGAATAAAACAAGGAAACCAAGGACCGTACCCAAAGGACATGGCTCATATGATAAATCTCCTGTTTACTATAATTGATTCCTTTGTTTTCACTATAATGACCAAATATTTACTCCCTATACACATAACTCTTTGTTTCACTGTGCCATTGAATGCTTTACTTGCAATCAAATTAATGAACAAATACATAAATAATGTCAGAGAAGTGTTTTGCAGCTCACTGCTGTGAGAAACCTATAGTGTAATCCACTGCACCACCAAATGCCCTCCTAATTTTTTAGCTCAAGAGTCAGAGACAAAGATCCTAAATCAGGAACATATTGTAAATACTTTTCATACATACATAGAAAGTTGCTAGAATAACAAGCTTCTCATTAGCAATTATTTCCTGAAGGACACAAAGTCTTAAAATGCCTGTGTTGTAGTGGCTGCAATCCACAACAATTTGCTAGAATGTCACAAGTTTTACAAAGAGCAGAGCAAACGACATCTCAACTTCTCTGTCTAAGATCTAGACAAAGCCAAAAATAATGGGGAGACATAGGTCCAAAGTTGTAAAAAATGAAATATTATTTTCTTTTATCTATTTGTTAAGGGCAACGTGTTCTTTTCCAGGGCAATGCAACAGCACTGCCTAAGTGACTTGCTCAAAGTCACATAGCAGGCAAATGGAACTGGAAAGGTTTAAACCCTGTACTTTTCCTACAGGAAGTAGTTTCTTAACAGCTCAGAGTCTTTATTGCCAGACAATTCTAATTCATTGTAAAATGTAAGAGAGCAATGTGATGTAGAATGCACATTTTCTGAATAATAAAAACTATGAAACTCTAAGGACTGGCAGTATTGTCTGACTGCAATCTTCAATGATTTAACAGAAAATGAAGAAATTAATAAAGGTCTGTCAGTTAGTACAGAAGATTAGGGCTCCAAGCTCTTAATGAGCTGACTTCTATAGTCAAAGGCACAAGTTTTTACTCTTTCTGTATCCAATTGCCCACGGTGTGACTTTAAGTAAGTAACTTAACTAGGCAGTACTCGTGTTTTTTTTTCTAAAACTAAAAATAGACAGGGCATGAACACTGCACAAAAATTATAAAATTAATGATTGTCATGATAAAATATTTAAATTCTCAGTTAATTACTCTAGGTGAGAGGTCCTAATAGGCCTTTCCAGAAACTCACAGTAAAATGCTTATTTCCAGTGGCAGTGGCTAATTTCTTCCATCCATAGTAGTAATGAAAGTAAACATCAAATGGCAATATGTTATCAAATTGAATACCATGCTTTGTGTGTGAAGACTCTTGTATGTCGAGCCAATGATAGAGCAGCAAAGCATAAAGCAGCTTATCACAGATGCCAGTTTTGTTGAGACAGTTTTTTATGGGCCCCCCCATCATGCAAGGTAGCTGCCTAGGTTGCCTTTTGCTATATCAGGCCCTGCACAGTATTCAGAATTTAACAACACATGAGACTGTACATGCTTCATTGAAGAATAGGAATGTTGTTTTCACTAAGGCACAAAATATATAATGAAAGGTACTATGATTACAAAGTCAGTGGATTATTTTTTTTTTTTATATAGTTTGGTCATTTCTATTTTACTATGTTATACATCCATATTTGTCTAGTTACCAATACTTGGTTTCAGAACAAAGATAGCAATGTCTAGTTACCAACACTTGGTTTCAGAACAAAGATAGCACTTCTTCCTTACCACAGGATTGTAGCTACCAATTATTCAGACACACTGATAATTGTGTAAATATATCCATATTTACAGGAACCCTATTTCCTACTGTCAAGTCTTTCGCAGTATCAATCTGGAACTTGCAGAGGTCCTGGAGTATCTCAATAAAATCATCTACCACATTATTATGAATACATGTCCCCTTCTATGTCCCCTTCAGAGCATACTGAGACTCTAAGTCAACTCAAAAGCTACCCATTAATCCAAATGCCCTCATTATTGATTATTTTAATTGCCACTCAGTCAACTGGCTAATCTATACAACAATTATGTTGACCTCAAACCCCATATTCCAGAAGTGAGGTTGACCAAGAATGCTGATGACTCTGCCATATTTAGTCAGTGGCACTAATAAGCTCCAAGAAAGACTTGAATATGCCCATCCTTGGTGTATTGAAAACAGTGTCTGGCTGAATGCAAAGAAGTGCAGCATAATATATTCAGAAAAAATGTTCATACCTCATACATTACCAATGGAATACCTCTTTGTATAGACGTGCTCATATGACATGTTGGTACTTATGTGGGCAGCTGTTTCTCATTCAGCCATTGTTTCCAGTATAGTAGCAGTGTTGATATAAGGGAATATCCTACAAATACAAAGAAGTTATCATATAGTCATAAAGCTGTGATATTCTCTTATAGGACCCATCATCAAATTCAGTGCCTCCCTTGACATGTAAAAATCTAAACATAACCCTCAGCTGGGAAGGCCATGATATTTCTAATCAGGATAGCTAAATACCTTTAAACCATACTTTATCCTAATAGATGAGAAAAACTCTCCTCCTTCAGCCTACTGCCTGCTCTGAAATGTTCTGCATCTTCCTTTTTGAGCCATGAAAGACCCAATCCTATTTAATCTTCTATTTTCTTCATAAAACCAGTAGCTCTACAAGTTCTTGCACAAAGGACCTAAGTCTATCTCAACAACTAAACAAGACTCACCGGAGGGTTAGGTACCTAAGTCAGCATATTTCCAGTCTATGGAATAAGTTATCATTACAGGTCAAGCAGAGCACGATCTTGGTTATTTTTAAGGTTAATTTTATTGACCAGGAGGGTAGACTGAAATTTACCCCTGGATTATCATGTACAACCCTTCTCAATTTGAAAGGTGAACACTATTAAGTTTCTTGAAAAAGGTGACAAGAACTTTTAAGTGTGTCAGTTTAAGGGTGTATATGGCTTGGCATTTTACGGCTCATGTAATTGCTTGGCTAGTATTGTTCTTATGTTCATATGAATAATCCAAAAGAAAATGTGTTTGGTAGAATTCCAGTGTATATAGACTCAAAATTAAAAAAAAGAAAAAGATGAATCCTTCTGAAAAAAAAATATTTCTTTCTCATTACAGATATCTAAAAACATTATGCTAGACCTTTAGGCATATCATCAGGGTTTACAGAGCCAGTTATGAAT
This sequence comes from Protopterus annectens, assembly GCF_019279795.1. NCBI lineage: Eukaryota > Metazoa > Chordata > Ceratodontiformes > Protopteridae > Protopterus > Protopterus annectens. The sequence goes on along the minus strand of NC_056727.1, from coordinate 834,848,211 downwards.
ATGGATATGGATTAGTCAGCAATAGCAAGGACAACTATAAGGCCTTCTTCAGCTACATTGAAAAACTAAGAAATAATACCCAAATCCTACACCAAATATACCTCTAATGATATATCCCACTCTGAGCCAGGAATCATAGCAATAGTCTGCCTTATAAACCTAGCACCAACTTTGTGTCCATCACATGTTATTGCCCCCAATACCTCCCCTTACCACCCCACTTATAATCATACTACATCAGGCAAGATCAGCACTTTTTCAAAGGTAAACATGCTAGCCTCAAGTGGTCCAACAATATTACAGGACTCGTGTCTACAAGTATCAAGAACCACACAGACAAAACCATTCTAAATCTCTTTAGCTTTATCTCTCCACAGATTATGTATCTGGATCTTGAAAACTACAGCAGTTGTACCTCTCCAATAATGATGGCCCCACTACTAAACCTTCTAACTGTAAACCTGTTTTAATAGAATTATTTGTAAAACCATGGAATGTATTATTATTGAACTGATTAACAGTGGCATAGATGACATACAAGATTTTGATTGTAATTAATCTGGATGTGTTAAAGGAGGTCATGTCTACACATCCTAGTCAGCTTCTTTGACAAGGTCACAAGAAAATTAGATAAGGGTCAGACTATTCACATCTTGACACTGTCAAGGCCTTTGACAAAATTTATCTTGTAGTTATTCTAGATGAATTCTGCAGTATCAATATTAATCATTACACTGTCCACTGGACAGCAAATTGGCTTACTGACAGTGCTGATGTTATTAAGTCAAGGATATTTCCTCTAGCCACAGAGATGCCACTAGCAGTGTTCCACAGGGTTCAGTCTTGAGTCCCCTCTTATATGACATTTGCTACTCAAAAGTGCAATTAGACATCCAAGATCTCTGTTTAACCAAGTTTACAGATGGCTGCAAATTCTCCACAATACATTCTCCATCAAGGCCTGGATCAGAGCAATTCCTGTAGTATTCATCACAGGCTCACTGTAAATACCAAGAAATGTAGTACATTCATCTTTGATAAAGCCCCTGCCACTCATACAACCATTTTTCAGACACGAACCTCAAAACAGAGTCTGCTATTAGATACCTTCGTTTAGACATAGGCAATTATTACAATGTCTTAGTCATGGTTAGAATATTATTTTGCCTCCCACTGCTTACTTGACAAGGCATCACCTCTAGGTCAGAGAAAATATCTGTCCCTCTGAAATCCTCAATGTTTACATTCATCATTACAGTTTTCCCTTTGGAATTTAAGTATCTAAGCACTCTGTATGACTTGAAAGGACCCACAGATTCTAAGTAAAATAAATTGTCAATCTGAACTACTAAAGCTACCTAGTCAAGTGAAAATCCATGTTTTTTTTACTCTGTTTCATCCTGGCTTTTGAGATATGACCTTTGCTTAGCATTTTGCACTATGAAATCTCCTGTGCTTTTTGGCCTTTATTACCTTCATAGTATAGTAAATAATTGATCCAAATGGATAATCCTTTCTTTAAGATCATGCTGGCATGATAGATTTATCTGATGCTGTCACCCCTTTGGAATACACTCCCTTTGCCATCAAACAGACTTCTTTAACTAGCTTCAAATCCAGCCTCAGTGATTGACTAGGTAAAAGCAAATCATGTTGGGTATTAATGTGAATAACCTTGTGCCAAAGAGACCTAATATACTCTTGTCACTACAAGAGTAAGATGGCTAAACTTCCTGATAGTGTACCAAGTGTAAGTTTAGTATTGACTTATGAACCTATGGCACTAAACATATATATATATATATATATATATATATGGGTCTACTTCAAAATATTGAAACACCACATCATCGAAGACAAATTCATTGAGACAACATCTTCGAAACATTGAAACATTGAAACATCGAACACCCCAAACTCTGACAACCATCCCTGGGAAAAAAAAAAACTTGGTCACCAGGGAAAAAAAAACAAACAACAAAGCAAGTAAAACCCTCCAAAGTGGGGGCTTCAACCCCCCCAACCACTGATGTGGGGGGCTATGCCCCCCATACCAATCCTAACTAAATATACCAACTCCAAGATCACACTACAGTGGGCAATGTTTACCATGTTGGCCAAGTGGTTCTGTTCCCAAGGTTTGTCTTTGATCATTCAATGTTTTAAAGTTTTGATGATGTCGTTCAATTAATTTGTCTTTGATGATGTGGTGTTTTGATATTTTCAGGTAGACCCATATGGTCCAACTGTGCTCCTTGACTTCTTTGGTGAGATACCCTGGGACCATGGTACTATATAGTAATGGACATGCACTGTGCTCCTACACTGCTCTGGTATCATTCACAATATACGTTTAATACTTACATATTCTGTTCCTGATGCATTTCACTGACTCTGCTTTTATGCTATGTGCTATAATATATGAGCTTATATAATTAAAATATTGGTATCTTTAACATCTATCAGGGTATATTATATACAGTATGTGATCTGGTTTCCTGTATACTGCTGCACAGTCTGAAAGTAAAACGTAATGAAACTCATAGCATTCAGTCTCACATTTCATCTGTTGTTCACATTCTCAAATATGAAAAGTTATGTAGCACCAGAAGTAATTTCAAATAAGACCTTATTCTGCATTTTCAGGGTAACTTTGTTTAAGCAATGAAAATTCTGGATCCAGAAATTGAGTTTATTTCTATGAGTGGTATTTCCAAGAAGCTTGAAATGCCTGGCATGCTGTATTTCTGATGTGGCAGTGAGAAGATGTTATGAAAGTTCATGATATGAACGATGTTTGATGAGAAGAAAAGGAAAGTACTGTTGTGATGACACACAACATTTCAGAGTTACTGTGAACTAATGAAAAACAAAAATGTTGTATAATCTTCTTCACAGGGGAGTAAGGGCCAGTAGAAAGAATTGCTATTTATCTTATTGAAGTAAAAAACTGAACAATACACTGAATATAGTAAGTTATATGACTCATTGGCACAAGCATAGTACCCGATCAAAAGGCTTAAATCTAATATGTGACATTAACAAAAACCTGCTAGAGAGACAGGTTTGCCTTCCAGAGGCTGCCCCTTCTCTGGAATAGACTCCCCATATATGTCAAACAAAGTGCGTTGCTGCCCTCTTCAAATACAACCTTGATGAGTGGATGGACAACCACAAATTTGTCCCAGGGGTTCCACATGTATCTCACATTGACAGGTGGGACAGGTGCTGATTGAAGTTTCCTTTTGGGGATAAACTCTTGGCTAGGCCTGTAAGGCCCCCAGAGCCATTAACCTAGTAATGTCCTATGATCCTATAATCCTATAAGACAGATTTGTGAGTGGTTTCAGAAATGATCAGGCAAGAGACATTTTGTTAAGAGAAGGTTTGCCACTAAATAAAGTGATTGATTTGCACAGATTGAGCAAAATTATAGCAGTTAAGATAGCTCACAAAAGAGTAGTAATTGTGTAAAGTTACCTACATAACAACAAAATGAAAATAAAAGCCATGAGTTATAATGACTATGGCAAACATGAGAAACTTGTTAAATACTGAATGAGGAGTGGGTATAAGTCTTATAAAAAGAAATATCTTGCAATTAGTCTGGGATGTAGAAGCTGTGGGAAGAAATCATTTTTTCTACCCAGTGTAAAATGAACAAAATGAATTTTCATTCAAAGAGTTTAGATATAGTAAAACAAAGTCAAGACAGCAAACTGTTTGTGGGTATAGAATTTGCTTAGAATGTGCACATAGATGGCAGTGTACAAGAACAGGGTATTGAAGATATACAACTAGGGGATTAGTCAGAAACATGGACAGAGAATATGTTTTCTTCTCAAATTTCGAAAAATTGAAACTGAAAAAGTGCAACAGAAACCACTGATGAGTAAATTTGCGCTATTAGTATTTTATCATAGGAAAAGACTTGGCAAAAAGTACTTTCTTGTCAATTTAAGAATCAAAAATTAAGATTCATTTTTAGTGGGAATGCAAGCTCTTCCTATATAGAACCCTGTTGCATGCATTACATTCAATTCATGGATGCTAAGGAAACAGGGTTCTCTGTATTTAATGTGGTATTTTTCAACACCTAAAGTGTTTTAGAGGCCTGCTAAAAAATTGTTGAGAGGCACGATAATATTGTTAACTACTGATGACATGCTTGTGTAGAATTAAAACAATGAAGAGGCTGTTATGATTGTGAATGATTTTGTGAACAGACAGATAAAGAGACTGAAACTGTACATTCCCAAGCTTAGAAAACATAAGTATAAAATCATAGTTAAAAATTTTGCATGAGACATACCCCGGGATTCATAAACCTTGCGCCAGGCGCACGCGTAGCGTAGGCGTTACAACGCCAAATATGGCCACTGAGCGATTCATGTACGATCCAATCCCACGTGCACTACCGGCGTGCGCCGGATCTGCGCAGCCCCCGGCGTAGGCATGCTAAACACCCCATGTGCGGTGTTGCACCATGCAAATGAAGGCATATAGCGATTCACGAAGTGGCGCAGGAGTAGCATAAGCCCACAGCAATGTAAACCAAAAAAAATGCTTTACATTTTCCCAAACATAACATAGGAGTAATGGAAGAGTGTCAGACCCAGGTATCACACTGGTACCATATGCCAATGGCGAAATACACAGACAATGTCAAAAGAAAACATGCACAACATGTAAATAACAACTTAAATGGCATGTCCACAGCAACTCACATCAGAACCCTAGGACATGTTTGCGGAAGGTGCAATACAATGAAATAATATAACAATGTTATAAAACAGCAGCGTAATACACATCAGGTTCACGGCATAATACACCATGGTATGCATGGAACGCCACAACCACGGTGCAAGGGTTGCCAAGGACTCGCAGCAGTGTTCGGCGTGGTAACTGAATTAGTAGTCAATGCCATGCAAATGAGGCAGATAATACTGAATCGCAAATCCCCCGTCGGCATAAGGCTGTACCAAACGGAGCAGCGGTAATACACCGAGGAGTGGCTCAGAGGGAATACATGTCATCTGCAGAGGGGTGTGCCACCGTAGCAGGAAGCATATTGGAGCACAGCAAACCTGGGCTGTACATCGCAAATCACAGCTGCAAGACCGGGGTGTGGGGTAATAGTTCAGCTGAGAGCACACAATGCGCGCAGAAGTGCATGTGTACGAGGATGTCTACGTTCCCTTAACCTAGTCATGTGACGCTCGCCCCGCAAACAACATCGGAAACAGGAAGGTGTTGTTAAGAATATGAGGAAATGCGGAAAAAGTGTAATTGGAGTACTAATGAGCAATCAACACTAATCAACCCACGAAGGCCAATCGGCGGCAGCTGACAACTCTGCATGCAGAAACCTGCAAAACAGGATAGGGGAGGCATATGAATGCAAAGAAAGTAGGGGAGGTAGCAGATTGCAAAGATAGAAGACCTGACACAGCAGAGCAAAGCAGACAGGCAGCACAACGACGGCAGCACACAAAATGCATGATATGCCATGTCCCAGAAAGTACACATGACAGTGCTCTGCAGGATGCATGCCAGAAAATAGTAGGTGCAACGTGCAAAAATAGTAAGGGAAGGTCGAAAGGTAATCCACGGCAGGCAAGAGTAATGCAACACCAAAGGCAACAGCATTGTAGGGCCATCGGTAAAACACGGAAGATAACCCCCAGATACGGCCGTACAAACACACCCTATGACATCATCGGTGTGCACAGCACAATAGTATAAAGTGTGAATGCACACAACACACAGCTGTGTATTCCCAAACACCGCACCATAGGTGTAAACACACGGGGAACTTTTAAAATGTACATGTTGGGTGCTGCCGTGGCTGTGATCCATCAGCATGTGTTAGAGACAGACGGTGTTGTTGAGGAGGGTGTCGACAACCACCATAGGCCTCGGAGGAGAAGGAGAGTGTTCAGACCAAGGGTAACCTACCAGGGGCTACAAGACCTGGAGATAGTAGAGCATTGCAGGGTGGACAGGGACACGTTACAGCAAATAGTGGAGCTGTGCCGGCCATGCCTGAGAACAAGAAACAACAGAGGGGAACCCATCCCAGTGGACACAAAGGTATGTGTAAGCTTGTGAATACTGGCCACAGGTACCTTCCAAAGGCCAACTGGAGATATAATGGGCATCTCACAGGCATCAGCATCCAGGGTACTACACCAGTTCCTGGATGCCATGTTACCACATGCCAATGAGCATATATACTTCCCCAGATCTCAGGAGGATTTGGCTAGCAATATGCGCCACTTCCACCATGTGGCACAATACCCGGAGGTACTGGGTGCGATAGGCTATACGCACATACAAATCAAGTCACCACCTGGTGAGCAGGGTAGACGCTACATAAACCACAAGGGATTCCCCTCCATCAATTGTCAGGTCATGTGCAATGCTCAGGGCATTATCATGGATGTGTGTGCTGGCAGCCCTGGAAGCTACCACGACTCCCATATCTGGCATGCCTCACAGCTGTATCAGGTATTTGCCAGGGGGGACATCCCACAAGGCCATCTTGTGGGGGATGCTGGCTATGCACTGGAGCCGTGGATGATGACTCCCATCAGAAATGCACACACACACATGCAAGAACGCCATAATGAGGCACACGCACAAACCAGAATAATCATAGAGCGTGTGTTCGGGATGCTGAAATCATGGTTCTGGTGCTTGGATACATCTGGTGGAGCCTTGCAGTACTCTCCAGGCACATGTGCCCACATATTCATAGTATGTGCCATGCTACATAATATGATCCTGCGGAAGCAGCTGCTGCAGGGACATAACAGGGAAGGGCCACAAAGCCCACCACAACTGCCAAGGCCAGTCCAGGCACAGAGGGTTCCAGACCAGGAACACACTGTGCCAGCCCCAGTAGGCAGACAGAGGCGTACCCAATATGCCTACGCCTTGGCAAAGAGGGAACGTATAGCACATACTCTGACAGCGTAGGCCCCATGGACTGACACCTCCCTACCTGCACACACAGTGAAATGGACGGCACACAAAAATGACCACCTGTAAAGTGTACCGTATGGGTGGCCTCATGTGTGACTCCAACATAGGCAGCCCCCAAACACTGTACACCCAACAGCCAGCGGAGCATGTAACGCCAACACCTGAACAGTACACGGGTCCTACAGCATGCGGCGTTGCTGTATGCCTGGCACGTTCGCCACAAGATGTATACATATAAATATATATATATATGTGTATATATATATATATATATATATATATATATATATATATATATATATATATATATATATATATGTAGATAGATATAATTATATCTATATAGAAATATATGTAGACATATACATATATTTACTACAGTTAAGACAGGGAATTAGAGGGATATAAGGTGACTGAGATGTAACCCGCAATATCTGTACATAGTATACATAGCGAAACGACAACGTGAACATCCGGGAGGTTCAACATAAGAGGATACCACCAACCATGGAATGGGTAACATACCGATATGCATAACCGCGAGGCGGAAAGATCGCCAGACCACAGTACTGTAACAGTACATGCGCGTGTAATAGTATGATGATATGAAGAGAGAGGTAGACACCGCCGCCGGTGTTGCGGTCCATGTAGGTACTGTGTGCAACTGTCCCCGTGAGTGCCGTAGTATGTGTACGTGTGCGGTGAGGGTGCCGTGTGCGTCGCTGTGTGAGTGTAATGTGTGTGTGTGTCTGCAACATGTGTATGTTGGTGCCACGTTAGAGGCAGAGCGGAATATTAGGTGTAGGCATACGGTAAACTAGCCACAGGCATATGTACACTACTAGTCCCAAAGTAGTAGTGACAGCCCCACCCTGGCTAGGTGTGTCGCGACATAGAACGATACAAAGTTAATATGTCCCAGATGGAACACAGGAATATACCCCATATGAAATTGAAAGGACGTATGTAATAGTCATCGTTGAAAGGTAAATTAAAAATGCTGGTTACTGCCACAGCACGCTTGCTTATAAAAAAGATAAGTAAATGGATAAATAACTCAAGCAAGCATTGACAGAGTGAGAAATAACCTTCTATGTGTAAAAAATCCAAGTAATCTGGTCTTCTGAGACAAATAATTCAGTTTATTACACAGATAAACCACGATAAGCGCTTTCACTAACTAGTAGCTTCTTCAGATCTGAAGAAGCTACTAGTTAGTGAAAGCGCTTATCGTGGTTTATCTGTGTAATAAACTGAATTATTTGTCTCAGAAGACCAGATTACTTGGATTTTTTACACATAGAAGGTTATTTCTCACTCTGTCAACACTTGCTTGAGTTATTTATCCATTTACGTATGTAATAGTCATGCCTGTATGTACGACACCAATATGTTAATTGCAATAAGATACGTCGGCAAAGTCACACAGCAATAGGTATGTACTGCGGAAATATGTATGTGCTACCCCAGTACTGACCGTGGCCACGTGTCAGCCCATAATCACCGCTGTGTGTTCTACACGTGTCAAACAATCAATTCCCATCTGAATATGTGGCAACCACTGGCAAACAGGCTATCCCAACAACAGGACCACAATGACTGCAAATATCCGGGACAGAATGACAATGGATAGTTGTCACGTACACACAACCGCTGATATACCACAGATGTTACTGAGGTATACATGCATCAAGCTCACCCGCAGGCGATACCGACACCACATGACAACAGCCCAACCTACAATCATATAACAAAAGACAATTAACTGTCAACTCTCCAAGTAGGGACAGAGCACACAGACAACTATACTGGTTATGTAGAGATGCAAGGCCCACAAACCGTATCCGTGACGTACAACCACCGACATCCCCCACTGTACACAATAAAGGAATACAAACCATAACAGCAGCACAAACATACAGTCGGTCAATGACATCTGCATAACCACAACATATCGCGTGGGGGACACAATTAAAGGCGGCTGCATAATTGCATGTGTTGTAGAAATGCAAACAATAGCCTAGTTACAGTTTTGAATGCAATACTCCGTTATTATACGTTGGCAGGACAGGTACACCCACTTGTTGAAACAAATACTACACCTGTCACACACAATCCATGGGTGACATGAATGCAGACCATACTAGTTCCCATGCATAGCAGATGCAGTCACACATAACATAAGACAATACAGACCATCCCCACGAAGGTAGGGCGAATATCCAACGGCCAGGCGGAGAATCCAATTATACCTCAGTATCGATGCGTAATTACTGAATGGAGTAGATGCACAGGTGATATGCACGTAATTACTCACGTAGACATAGCCGCTGATATACCACAGAAGTTACGGGGGTATACATGCAGCAAGCCCACCTGCAGACGATATTGGAACCAATTAACAACAGCCCAAGCTACACTCCCATAACAAACGACTATTAACTGTTAACTCTGCAGGTAGGGATGGAGCACACAGACAACTATAGTGTCTATGTAGAGATGCAAGGCCCACAACCCATATCCGTCATGTACAACCACCGATATCCCCCACTGTAGATATTAAAGGAATACAAACCATAATAGCAGCACAAACATACAGTCAGTCAATGACATCTGCATAACCACAACATCTCGCGTGGGAGACACAATTAAAGGCGGATGCATACTTGCATGCGTTGTATAAAGGAATACAAAAGCCATGTTACAGTTTTGAATGCAATACCCCGTTATCAGTCGTCGTCAGGACAGGGACACCCACATGTCGAAACAAAGACTACACCCTACACACACAATCCACGGGTAACATTACTTCAAAATATACCTGTCGCCACGCATAGCGGTTGCAGTTACACATAACATAACACAATACAGACCATCTCCACGAAGGTAGGACAAATAGCCAACGCCCAGGTGAGGAATCCAATTATACCCCAGTATCGACGCGTAATTTCCGAATGGAGTAGATGCACAGGTGATATGCACGTAATTACTCACTGAGGAACAGCAATTGGTGGGATGAATTCACATGTTGCAGGTATCGACGGATATAAGGATGACACTCAGGATATTCAAACCGTATGCTCATACCGAACCAGCAGTGTACAACCGAAAGCGAAACAAAACGGAAAAACGATACACAGAACGAAACACGGAACGAAACGCCGACAAGGTATGTAGAACACACGATATGTATGGTTGTGTAATGCATGATGTGTATGACGAAGCTGTACTGTATGTGAATGGTGGTTGTAATTAATTACACTTGTCCGTAATGCAGACAGTGGTGAAAGGTAGTTATGTAGTGATATCCTGCTGAGCATACCAACGCTTGCGGACACCGTGTGTACAGCAGTGGGACATCATGTACACAGTGGAGACACCACAATGGGTGCCACAGGGGGGCATTACAGAGAACAATGCCATACCACACGCCGTTGCTGGCAGTGGATGTCCAACAAGGAAGTGCCATAGCAAGGGATAGGACATGTATGTATTCTGTCACAGCACGCATGTGTATGGGCATATACCGTTGATGTCATACGTAAGGTGCGGCCAACGTGCAAGTATTCCCTGCATTAGGGGATACTATGTGAAATATGTGTAATGTAAAGCTGTCTAGGTAGATATGACAGATATCATACACAGTATCACAGGCATATCATGCATAACACAGGTATCGCCTATTGGTGTGTACAATAACAGGATACATATGGCCTGTAGGTATGGGACAGAGTAGTAGCATGATAGCTAGCTGAAATGGAAGGGACACCAAGTAACCATGCCCAAAGGACCTGTAGCAGCTGCACAGGTGCACAGTGGGCAACAATGCAGTCTGGCAGGTCCATGTGTAAACACATGTGCAGTGTACACAGTAGTGTCACCTCCCCATGGTAGTGTCCTGTGAACAGCAGAGGCGGGTGTCAACTGCACGTCTACACAGCACCGCTGCTGTGGTGGTACCAAGACTACGTGTCACTCAAACAGCAAGGGAGGTATCACATGAACAGTGCTACTGTGTGTCCCTGCGGGATGTGCACAGGACCTATGTTCCACAGCATGGTGTGTGTTGTGTTTGTGGAAGTAACACAGAAGCCTAGCCCATGCAGTGCGGCGTGTGTGCACATATCCAGGAGCAGTCCGTTCACACTGCCCACCGCAGATGTCATGTATGAGGAGTATATGCATCAGTAATGTGGAGGACATGGGCCGTGTCAGAGCAGAAGACACCCCTGAGTATGTGGTATGCAGATGTGTACAGATGTGTTGTCCGTATGTCAGCCGCATATGTAAACCGTCTGAGCCTGGTATACATTGTGGCATGACAATGTTGTGCCATGTAAATCTGTAGCTGTTGTTGAAGGTACAACATAAATGTGGTAGTGTACACTTGACTGTGTGTAGATGTGTGTATTTCAGAGGTACAATGGCTACCTATGTACCAGCATCACACACAGTACAGATAGGTGTGGCCTTGCAGAAGGGTATCCATGCCACAGTGGAATACAGTAACCCCAGGACTGTGTGTGGCATATGTGTGTACAGCAACCATGTACAATGTGATATGTATGTACGGGACCAGTATCCATGTGATAGTCAGTGGGTGAATGTTGTTATGCAAAGGTGATGTGCATGCACCATGTGTCATGCATCCTGATGCCAAGATACTCATATGATGTATCCGCTACACTGACACCTGTATGGTTGGTACCGGTATGAGCTGGTGGAGCAATAATGGCGCTTGGTATGTAGGCGTGGGATATCTAGGCATGGACAGTACTCTGTGACAGCATGTTCTGTATGTAAGCATATAGTGAACATGAGGGGCCCCATGACTGAGGACTGTGTAATGCCATATGTACCTGACATGAAGTAGGTACTATGGTATGCTCGCACCACTGTGTGTCCTGTCTATGAGCCACATAACATAACATCCTGAGACACAGGGTATGATGTGCAGATGGATGTGTAAGTTGCCATTACCAGAACATGGAATGGTGCTGAAGGGCAATGTGAGGACAACGTCTGACGTGTCATCCACCGTACCACCCCAACCGCCCATGCAACGGTATGACAGGTGGCCAGCATGTGTATGTGCCATGCTGTGGCATACACAAGCCCAACACAGGTGCTAGGAAAGGCCTGGAGGCCAGCAATGTGTGTGGGAATCACGTTCGTGAGGATGTGCCCCATTGCCATGCAGAATGGTCCAGTCATGGGTGTATGACTACAGTCCCACACGTGCAATGCAGTGCCACCCGTGGGTTGTGCGAGAAATGCCGCCTGTCGCGGTCAGGGTACACATTGTCCAACAACAGGCTAGCAGTGAATATAGTGGCCTGGTGTGGAGACGTATACCGAACAGGTTGGTGGGACATTACAGCCAAAGACATCAGAAGGTGACATCGGGCCAGCGTCCCAGGACATACCGTGTGCATGTCAGTACCGTGTACGTGTCCACAGGGACACTACGATGTCCATGTATGGATTGCGACCCTGTAGTGAGTGAGAGGGTGTATTGTCAGTAAGTACGCCATCGCCTGGCCCGTTGCCAACATTAGCTCGGTCTGCAATGCCTGGGTGACTATTGTATGTGACATCAGATGTGGATGTAGCCAAACAATACAGACATACCACCACAATGCCTGAGGCCCCACACCGCAATGTGCGGCAGTCATGTTTAGGTAGCTAGCCTTGGAGTATGTGATGGTGGACCTCGAGGACCCACCATGGCTGACAAGTGATGCACCCCACACATGTGAATGTACACCACTGTGCAACAGCCTGCACATGTGGTTGTACATCATATGTGCATGGAACATGACCACCACAGTGGCGTCTGTGAACAGGTCAGTACCACCATGTCTCTGTGTGGAATAGCGTGGTGTCTGCAATTGTATACATGCTACGGAAGCGCACTGTGGTATGTGTCAGCATATGTATGTGCACTGTCCATCTGCTGGGGTGTCATGCCATTAACAACTGCTGTCAGCAGACGTCAGTAGTACTGGTTGTAGTACACATGTTCCGTGTATGCTGCGATGGGTGTGTTTCCAGGGTGTGGCTAGCAGGGCCGTGTAGCATACGCATTTAATCCACCGAAGAGGGGATAACCCCAGGTGCGTCACACCAGTCACATGGAGGTATTGTGCATGCTAAGGGTAGTGTAGGTATGGTATGTGTTGTGTAATGTGTCATCCAGCTGAGCGGAGTGCATGACTCAAGCATGTGTAGGTACATGGGTGTCTATTCCAGGGAAGTGTGGGTTGCTGTCAGCACTTGGCAGTATTAGCTGTCTGAGGCCCAATGTACAGTATAACAACACAGACGGTATGTAACCTGTGGTGTACAATGTCGACTCTGTCGCGTGTTACAATGTGTATAGCGGTCACAAACACGGGTATCTGCACATGGAGCAGCTATGATGCATTGTGTTAGGCAACTATCCAGGATGTGTGCAAAACACTGTGTGATGTGTGAACCCCTCACCTGTGGGTGTTCCAGTTCAGGTATGTGCCTGGGAGGTACGATCCATGTACAATCCATACTCGCAGGCGTGCTGCGCAGAGCATGGAGGCAGGTCCCAGTCACTGCAGAGATATGTGAGTGGTGCAATAGTGTGTGTGCCTCGCTTGTGTGCAGCACAGTGGAAGATGCAAGCATTGTCCCACATGACCCCATGCCGTGCCTGCCTGTTACAACCCTGCCGGAGACAGTTATGTAAAACTGCCACAGAGGCAGTATAGCATGTGAAGATGTACATGTGTGCTCCACACCCCAGGCCGATGGCTGCAGGTCATGAGTGCCACAGCACTGTGGTCGACCAGGACTGTCATAGCGGTCAGATACCTCATGCCTGTACAATAACAGTAGGAGCATAGGCAACAGTTGCAGTGACACAGTAGGTCAATGTACAGTGTCCCTGTGTCCAGACCACTGCCTACTGTACACTTGGCTAGACACACACCCAGAGGGCTATAACACCGGTGAGCCAATGCATGTCCCAGTACATGTAGTCTGTGTATTGCCATCACAGGGCAGTCACAATAACATGTTGTATGAGAGATATATTGTACCAGGTGATGTGTCATGTGTGCGTATGTTGAGTTGCAGAGCTGTTCACCCATCCGCAACATCTCAGTGCATGATGCCTTGTGTAACATGATGTGTGGAACTGCAAGGTGATCCACAACAGGGTCATCCGTGACTGGTGCGTTGTGAATGGTGTAACCCATGGGTCTGCAGGATATACACTGGTGCTGTCGGTTGCTATGCTGGGGGCCACCAGTGGTGCCTACAGTGGACATACAGACATACTGCATACATTGTTCTGGCAGGAATGTCCATTGTTGTAGATGATGTGGTACTACGTGAAGGTAGGTGTGTGTTGTGAATGTTACCCATCCAGACGTGACCGTCAGGTGCAGTCATGGTTGTCGACAGCATCACACCCATCCACAGCTGTCAGCACCCTGTCCCCAGAATGTGTAACAGTAGCCCTCGTACTGTGTGACTAATGTGCAGATGGCGGAACATCTACTACTGGCTGGCTAACAGTGTCATCTAGGGAGGCTATATGATGGCCGGAATACACTGCTCTAATGTATAATTATGGTATCACGATGAATTACATTGATTCACATATAGTAAGCCAAGGCTGCTGGCATGTAAACCGTGTACAACAATGACTGTGTGACAGACCCAACCAATGTGGAGCCATGATGAACATGCACCCGTTAGAACATCAAATGAGGTACGTTGCATAGTAATGATGTACAACTGACAGCTATGGGCACAGCATGGATGCAGAAGCACATCCCCCACAGGCAGTACCGCTCCATGTTGGTAGGGGGGCATTGCACGAGTACATGTGACAGTTGCTGTATTGCCACATGTACGGCATATCCTTTATATAGGGGTAGCACTGGTATGTGACTGTCGGACATGCCTGTACATACGACCATGTCCCACAGGATATGTGTTACGTGTGTTCAACACCTGTCGTACCTTCATCAAGCTGTGACGTGTATGGCTGCCAGTGTACCTGTGTGACATGTTGTGCAATGGGTGCAAAGGTATGCAGTAGCGCATTACATGCCCACATGTCCTGCACAGGTGCATAGCCTGAACATACACTACAAATAGGGTGTTGGATAATAGCAACCCACAAGAGGTGATGGGTATGGGTGGCAATCCACTATCACCTTTCCGGGTAAGGTGTGCATGTCCATGACACATTAGCACCTGAGATGTTAGCAGTACAGCTGTACAGGGCGGCATGCATATTTGATTACAAATACCCTTGCGTGTTCCACCACTGGCCTGTTGTCAGACAGACACCAACACAATGTGCAGCATTGACATGTGCACAGCACATCACCGCTGGCTACAGTAGAACAGGGTTACTGTGTTGACATGTTCACAGAACATCAGCACCAGCCACAGTCGAACACGGTATGTGTTGAACCCCACCGTCATTGTAGCCCATGCCACAGACAGACGTGTTATGCATCTGTGTATGTACGGCTGGGAATGGCCCTGGCCTAGCAGTATAGCTGTGTTAGTGTTGCGAACAACATACTGAATGGGCTGTGTGTGTGAGGTTTGGCGCCATAATGTATGGTCTGATGGATGATACCAGCAGTGCCCCCGCTATGTGAACATCCCCGTCCCTATAAATGAATACCTAGGCTGTGCTCAACACCATGGTCACTGTGGGAGGGATGGTGCCAGCGGTGCACCAGCGACATGGTGGTGACAGCAGGCACTGGATGTAGACATATGTGGTACCCATGTCAGGCCGGGGTACCATCCATGTGCACAGGATATCACCGTGCGGGCACATACAGCACTGTGTTGAACAATATCACAGCACATAGCACCTGTCAGGGGTAATGTGTATGCATGGATGTGCGATGCCAGCATGCACCATACACACCCCCACCAGGCAGCATGCTGCCTACCTTACAGAAGGCCAACGTCCACACCATGGTGATGGACATGCGACATGTCCATATACCCATAGAAATGACATATGGAATGGACAGCCACCCTCCCAATACCGGTATCCCACAGGCAGGACACATCCCTGTGCCATGTATGTGATATACCCTGCCATACCATGCAGCCCTGTCCAGCAAGGCTGCACGTGCCATCACAGTCATACATGTTGCGATGGCCACATGGCACTTGCACTATCAACTGACCAGATCAGTAATGTGTCACTGATGCACCTAGTGGTGTCACAAGTTCTGTGTGTCAGCGTGTACAACGTGCGCACGCACATGCTATGTATGACCATCCCTGCTAATGTCATATGATTAGACATTGTCCCATGAGTATCACATGTGCAATACAGGTGAGCAGTGGCAGGTTGTCCAACACCCGTACAGTGCTGAGTAGATGTATATGGCACAACACATGCATGTACAGGTGTCCATGTGTATGTGTGCAGTACCACCGCTGACGTCCATAACGGCTGCGTCTGTGATGCTACGTGACATATACACTGCATCCAGGTGAATAGTAGAACTGTGCACACATTGGGCCATGTGCTGATTGGTATGAACAAAGGTGCAGGCAGGTACACATGTCCACAGCAGGTTACCATCTACATGGGGTATGTACAGTATGATGAGTTGACACCGAGATATGATATGATACCCACTGCATAACGGTGTGACAGGTGTGACAGCAACACGTCAGCTGTGTCAGTGTCATGATGCGTCTCAGAGATTACTGTGCAGATGTCGTACATGTCATAGCAATGTATGTTCAGCGGTATGCCAGTACTTTAGTGTGAATGTGACCTGTCACCATCATTATGTCTTACAGATAATGCCTCGTTCACGACTGCCAGCCTTCAGCTGCCAGGAGGATGAAGTAATCATACCGTTGCTCCATGACAACTATGACTTGCTATTCAGCCATGTTCCACAGCAAGCGCAGCAGCGGGATGACCTGTGGCAGGATATGCGCAGGAGGGTGAATGACGTGGGTGGCAACAACCGCACCTACCAGCAGATATGCCGACACTGCACGGACCTCAGACGGCACACGAAACAGCGTGCCGCCGCAATCGCCAGAGAACAAGGTGGAACAGGTGGTGGGCCACCAACCCAGCCCCCACTCACACACACGGAGGAGCTCCTGGCCAGTCTGGGGACACCCAGGGAACAGCATGCAGAAACACTAGCCGCCATCGTGGAGGTGGGTGTCTCCCAACCAATGAGCCTGGAGCTGCCTGGTAAGTCAGTCTTGCCTATGGGTATGATATCCACTGTAGGTGTAGGTGTCACTGTACATCATGTAAAGTAACAACACACC